>NW_027052391.1:0-28971 GCF_036321145.2 Pelmatolapia mariae | reverse complement strand
TCAGCATCTCTTTATTGACCACTTTAGTTCACTGAAACTTCAATGCCAGTTTAGTTTAAGACATTAAACTGGTCGCGCTTTGAATCCAATTGATAATAACAGAGCTATGCTGGACATAAGCAACTGTGTTAGTGTGACGCCCTGCATATTTGAAGGATTACGATAAACTTCAGTTCTTACTGAATCTATAACATTGCCTTGATCTGCCTACATCATTTTAAAATGCATTTTTTAAAAATAGTTTGTGTTGTTAAATGAGTTTTGTGTTACTGTGCACAGTGAAAAACTCACCTGATGTAGTGGTAAGGCCATGTTCACCACTATAGTGGTGACAACCTGCCACAGGTATTTTCTATACGCACTAAATTTCACACTAAAAAGCCTTGGTGGGAATTTTTGTTTGCAAAGAAAGTAAAGGAAAAAATGTCTTGAGGTCTTTTTCCAGTGTTTTCAAAATTGTGTTTTTCAGATACACATCAAAGCTTCACACAGACAAACATACACACAAAACAACAAAATATGTCAAATTACATAAGATAAGATAAGATAACCTTTATTAGTCCCACGCGCGGGAAATTTGTTTTGTTACAGCGGTGGAAACTGCAAAGTTACATGGAGAATTAGAAAAAAGAAAAACATCTCCATCCATCCATTTGCTTCCGCTTTTCCTTTTCAGGGTCGTGGGGGGCTGGAGCCTATCACAGCTGTCATAGGGCGAGAGGCGGGGTCCACCCTGGACAGGTCGCCAGCCCGTGGCAGGGCTAACACACAGACAACCATTCACACCGATCCCCACTAACTGCATGTCTTTAGACTGTGGGAGGAAGCAGGAGAGAACATGCAAACTCCACGCAAAAACCCCGGCCTGATGAGGTTAGGGTCCTGAGTTCGATACCCTAACCCAGAACTAAACTCAGGACAGAGGAAGGGATGGGTGATGTTCATGTGTGCCCAGGTGTATGATGTGGCTCTTTGCGGTGACACAGTAAAAAAATGTGGCTCTTTGTCTCTGACTGGTTGGCAACCCCAGCCCTTGCCCTTCATGTATTTCAGTAATGTCTTTTTCTCCCGTCTCCTCCTCTCGTTTACATGTTTTGTAAAGATGTTTTGTGACCCATTCCTTCTGTCAGGTGTGTCTTCCCCCCCAGCCATCATGTTCTGTTTATGCTTAGTTATGTCCATGTCTCATCTCCAGTCCCCTTTTCCCTCTGTATGTATTTACAGTGTGCGTGTTCCTCGTCGCTTCGTCATGTTAAGTCTGCGTGTCTTATTCCGTCATGTGTCATGTATCACTCCAAATCTCACTACCTTTAACTGATAACAACTGTTTGCTGAGTGTTATGTCTAAAAGGTATTGCACAATCGCCTCTAGTAGAGGATCAGGTTTGTTTTCCACTGATAATGGATTTTAACATGACTGACCAATGATTGTGGAGCACGTCCATGTAGGAGCAAACTTAAATGTTTAAAAATGTTCAAAACTTAAGATATTACATTTCTGAAGTATGACGCAAGGAAAAAGTTACATTATTTCATATTTTTAAAAAAAAATCCAATTTCATATGATCAAATTTATGTCAAAAAGTTCATATTTCTTCCCTCCTATGTCATGTGTGAGTACTGTACTGTAAATGTCATATAGAGATTTACATTAATGGATAATGTAAATCTGATTATTTGAATGTATTTTTCATTTGTCTGTCAGGTCATAATGAGACAGCTGGTACATGCAGCCGCTGAAATGCAATCCAAGGGTGTCTTCCATCGAGACATTAAGCCAGACAATATTGTGTTTGACACATCGCCTGATCATCCAGCATTTCTATGTGTCAAATTCATCGATTTTGGCATTGGAGTCCCTTTTAGAGCAGAAGCAGTCACACGAAGAAATGGTAGGTCGTCAGCCTCACTGTTTAAATGTCCTTGCCTGCCCACACGCTTAGTGTCCACATGAATTCCTTACCATGAATAATTACTCTCTGGATTTTAGGGACCAAATCAGCCGCTGTAAACTGGCGGGACTTTAATGCCACCACAGCAGATTGCGTCACAGTTTTGCAGCTGGGTGCGGTGATGGATTGGCTGGTACGTCACATCATCCCTGATGACAACAACACATCTGAGATGCACACTGACATTTCAGAGGGTAAGCTGAATGTTAATTCTTTAACCTGTCACATTACAAAAACTTGAAAAAATCCCCCAAAGAAACCAAATTCCAAGAAATCCAATCATGGAAATGTTTGCACACACTTGTGATTATGCACAGAGGTCCACCCTACCAGCCAACCTCAGATCTCCACGCATGCACAAATGAATGCACATACATCGACACACATTCTGGTATTGATATTTGACATCACAGTAGAGACGCAAATCTGGCATAGCTCTGAGGTCTTTCAGTCCCATCTCTGGCTAACAGGCCAAAAATTAAGTCTACTAGGAGACGGGGGTGTCGACCATACAAGAGGTAGTGGGGTGAAAAGCCTGTTGCCTCATGCCTGGTGCAGTTGTATGCATGTACTATCTGAGGCAGATGCTCTTTCCAGCTGCTCTTTGCCTTCTCCTCCAGTGTCCTTAGCATTTGAAGAAATATCCAATTAAATGGCTCAGCTGGAAATGGGTTGCCATTTGGATGGTATGGTGTTGTCCTTGAGTGAGCATCTCCAGCCAGGTGTCCCCACTTTGCAGTTATTTATTTGTAAAAAATGTTTGGTATCATGTATGATTTTCGTTCCACTTCTCAAGTGTACACCACTTTGTATTGGTCTTTCACGTGGAATTCCAATAAAACTGATTCATGTTTGTGGCTGTAATGTGACAAAATGTGGAAAAGTTCAAGGGGGCCGAATACTTTTGCAAGCCACTGTATATCAGATGACACTGATAACCTAATGCTAATTGCAATAACTATGCAGAGGTCTCTAGGCCTCGACCTTTATGGAGCATGTGAAGTTTGGGGCAGAGTGGACAAAGAAAAGTTTCTCAGCAGGTTCAACAGCTTGCTACAACACAGGCCGATGAAGTATTGCACTCACTCATCCAAACTGGCAAACATGTAACATACACCCTAAGACTGATCCTGCTTTTTACTCCTTTGCTATGATTTCATTTGATATTATGTAGCCTTGGAGACAGTTTGCATAGATTAGAATGTTAGATTGCTGTGATGTCATCAATGCCCGATGTTTTGTTTTAATGTCTTGTGATAGTTCTAAGTGCAGACAAAGTCAGAGTTCAAGTGAGTTTAGTACAATTTTGAACCAGTTTCTGACATGTGGTCAAAATCTTGGCCGACCTTTACCACACCACGTGCTGTGGGTGTGCGTAAATATCTAGGTGAGTAAAGTCTCCTTTACCTGTTAAATTCATCATAATTTGGGGCTTTTACTTCAGGTGTTTTGATTCAGTAGTAACCAAGTGATCTTTGTACAAACTGCAGACCGCCACACTGATCCCTGGTTCCTCAGGATAGAGGACAGGACGTCAGATGGGCGAATCAAGAGCTCCAAACGCAAAGACTGTGCCACAGAAAGACTGGAAAAAGCTTCCAAAAGAAGCAAGGACAGCAAAAGTCCAACCCCAGGCCTCAGCCATCTTGTCTTGGAGAAGTGTAAGTGAGACATTCAGAGATTTTTTGTTTTACAGTTATTGATCATCTGTAGGCCTGTGTGGAGTTCAGAGGTCTAATTGGTTTTGGTTTTTGCAGCTGCTTTCAGAAAGAAGAGCAGCAAAGGAAAGTCAAGCAGCGATGGAACAAAACAACCACGCAGTAAAAAGAGCAAGACATCAAGCTCACAGGAGGAGGCCAGCTGCTCCGTCTACGAGTCAGATACACACAGCACATACAAAAGTCACACTAAAGGTAAGAAGTACATAGGTAAGTTCACACCACACCTGCAGTGATAGAGCCTCTTTCCCAAGCTCTCAGAGTTTAGCTGGTATCCATCTGCTAATCACTAGGAAGCTTCTAACAAAGACTGTATGAATGTGTACATTGAGGCAAAGTCAGCTTTCCTACATACAACTAATCACAACCCCTGTGTTAGTTTTGTCTCTCTGTAGAGGACTTTGAAGAAAAATACGAAGAGCAGGATAAGCTGGGTGAAGGAGGCTTTGGGACTGTCTTCTTTGGAAAAAGCAGAGAAGACAATTTCCCAGTATGGCTTCTTATGTGTGCACTTTACAATTCTTCTAGTGGCAATCTTTAATGGATAATGTAAATCTGATTATTTGAACGTATTTTTCATTTGTCTGTCGGGTCATAATGAGACATCTGGTACATGCAGCCGCTGAAATGCAATCCAAGGGTGTCTTCCATCGAGACATTAAGCCAGACAATATTGTGTTTGACACATCGCCTGATCATCCAGCATTTCTATGTGTCAAATTCATCGATTTTGGCATTGGAGTCCCTTTTAGAGCAGAAGCAGTCACACGAAGAAATGGTAGGTCGTCAGCCTCACCGTTTAAATGTCCTTGCCTGCCCACACGCTTAGTGTCCACATGAATTCCTTACCATGAATAATTACTCTCTGGATTTTAGGGACCAAATCAGCCGCTGTAAACTGGCAGGACTTTAATGCCACCACAGCAGATTGCGTCACAGTTTTGCAGCTGGGTGCGGTGATGGATTGGCTGGTACGTCACATCATCCCTGATGACAACAACACATCTGAGATGCACACTGACATTTCAGAGGGTAAGCTGAATGTTAATTCTTTAACCTGTCACATTACAAAAACTTGAAAAAATCCCCCAAAGAAACCAAATTCCAAGAAATCCAATCATGGAAATGTTTGCACACACTTGTGATTATGCACAGAGGTCCACCCTACCAGCCAACCTCAGATCTCCACGCATGCACAAATGAATGCACATACATCGACACACATTCTGGTATTGATATTTGACATCACAGTAGAGACGCAAATCTGGCATAGCTCTGAGGTCTTTCAGTCCCATCTCTGGCTAACAGGCCAAAAATTAAGTCTACTAGGAGACGGGGGTGTCGACCATACAAGAGGTAGTGGGGTGAAAAGCCTGTTGCCTCATGCCTGGTGCAGTTGTATGCATGTACTATCTGAGGCAGATGCTCTTTCCAGCTGCTCTTTGCCTTCTCCTCCAGTGTCCTTAGCATTTGAAGAAATATCCAATTAAATGGCTCAGCTGGAAATGGGTTGCCATTTGGATGGTATGGTGTTGTCCTTGAGTGAGCATCTCCAGCCAGGTGTCCCCACTTTGCAGTTATTTATTTGTAAAAAATGTTTGGTATCATGTATGATTTTCGTTCCACTTCTCAAGTGTACACCACTTTGTATTGGTCTTTCACGTGGAATTCCAATAAAACTGATTCATGTTTGTGGCTGTAATGTGACAAAATGTGGAAAAGTTCAAGGGGGCCGAATACTTTTGCAAGCCACTGTATATCAGATGACACTGATAACCTAATGCTAATTGCAATAACTATGCAGAGGTCTCTAGGCCTCGACCTTTATGGAGCATGTGAAGTTTGGGGCAGAGTGGACAAAGAAAAGTTTCTCAGCAGGTTCAACAGCTTGCTACAACACAGGCCGATGAAGTATTGCACTCACTCATCCAAACTGGCAAACATGTAACATACACCCTAAGACTGATCCTGCTTTTTACTCCTTTGCTATGATTTCATTTGATATTATGTAGCCTTGGAGACAGTTTGCATAGATTAGAATGTTAGATTGCTGTGATGTCATCAATGCCCGATGTTTTGTTTTAATGTCTTGTGATAGTTCTAAGTGCAGACAAAGTCAGAGTTCAAGTGAGTTTAGTACAATTTTGAACCAGTTTCTGACATGTGGTCAAAATCTTGGCCGACCTTTACCACACCACGTGCTGTGGGTGTGCGTAAATATCTAGGTGAGTAAAGTCTCCTTTACCTGTTAAATTCATCATAATTTGGGGCTTTTACTTCAGGTGTTTTGATTCAGTAGTAACCAAGTGATCTTTGTACAAACTGCAGACCGCCACACTGATCCCTGGTTCCTCAGGATAGAGGACAGGACGTCAGATGGGCGAATCAAGAGCTCCAAACGCAAAGATTGTGCCACAGAAAGACTGGAAAAAGCTTCCAAAAGAAGCAAGGACAGCAAAAGTCCAACCCCAGGCCTCAGCCATCTTGTCTTGGAGAAGTGTAAGTGAGACATTCAGAGATTTTTTGTTTTACAGTTATTGATCATCTGTAGGCCTGTGTGGAGTTCAGAGGTCTAATTGGTTTTGGTTTTTGCAGCTGCTTTCAGAAAGAAGAGCAGCAAAGGAAAGTCAAGCAGCGATGGAACAAAACAACCACGCAGTAAAAAGAGCAAGACATCAAGCTCACAGGAGGAGGCCAGCTGCTCCGTCTACGAGTCAGATACACACAGCACATACAAAAGTCACACTAAAGGTAAGAAGTACATAGGTAAGTTCACACCACACCTGCAGTGATAGAGCCTCTTTCCCAAGCTCTCAGAGTTTAGCTGGTATCCATCTGCTAATCACTAGGAAGCTTCTAACAAAGACTGTATGAATGTGTACATTGAGGCAAAGTCAGCTTTCCTACATACAACTAATCACAACCCCTGTGTTTGTTTTGTCTCTCTGTAGAGGACTTTGAAGAAAAGTACGAAGAGCAGGATAAGCTGGGTGAAGGAGGCTTTGGGACTGTCTTCTTTGGAAAACGCAGAGAAGACAATTTCCCAGTATGGCTTCTTATGTGTGCACTTTACAATTCTTCTAGTGGCAATCTTTAATGGATAATGTAAATCTGATTATTTGAACGTATTTTTCATTTGTCTGTCAGGTCATAATGAGACAGCTGGTACATGCAGCCGCTGAAATGCAATCCAAGGGTGTCTTCCATCGAGACATTAAGCCAGACAATATTGTGTTTGACACATCGCCTGATCATCCAGCATTTCTATGTGTCAAATTCATCGATTTTGGCATTGGAGTCCCTTTTAGAGCAGAAGCAGTCACACGAAGAAATGGTAGGTCGTCAGCCTCACTGTTTAAATGTCCTTGCCTGCCCACACGCTTAGTGTCCACATGAATTCCTTACCATGAATAATTACTCTCTGGATTTTAGGGACCAAATCAGCCGCTGTAAACTGGCAGGACTTTAATGCCACCACAGCAGATTGCGTCACAGTTTTGCAGCTGGGTGCGGTGATGGATTGGCTGGTACGTCACATCATCCCTGATGACAACAACACATCTGAGATGCACACTGACATTTCAGAGGGTAAGCTGAATGTTAATTCTTTAACCTGTCACATTACAAAAACTTGAAAAAATCCCCCAAAGAAACCAAATTCCAAGAAATCCAATCATGGAAATGTTTGCACACACTTGTGATTATGCACAGAGGTCCACCCTACCAGCCAACCTCAGATCTCCACGCATGCACAAATGAATGCACATACATCGACACACATTCTGGTATTGATATTTGACACCACAGTAGAGACGCAAATCTGGCATAGCTCTGAGGTCTTTCAGTCCCATCTCTGGCTAACAGGCCAAAAATTAAGTCTACTAGGAGACGGGGGTGTCGACCATACAAGAGGTAGTGGGGTGAAAAGCCTGTTGCCTCATGCCTGGTGCAGTTGTATGCATGTACTATCTGAGGCAGATGCTCTTTCCAGCTGCTCTTTGCCTTCTCCTCCAGTGTCCTTAGCATTTGAAGAAATATCCAATTAAATGGCTCAGCTGGAAATGGGTTGCCATTTGGATGGTATGGTGTTGTCCTTGAGTGAGCATCTCCAGCCAGGTGTCCCCACTTTGCAGTTATTTATTTGTAAAAAATGTTTGGTATCATGTATGATTTTCGTTCCACTTCTCAAGTGTACACCACTTTGTATTGGTCTTTCACGTGGAATTCCAATAAAACTGATTCATGTTTGTGGCTGTAATGTGACAAAATGTGGAAAAGTTCAAGGGGGCCGAATACTTTTGCAAGCCACTGTATATCAGATGACACTGATAACCTAATGCTAATTGCAATAACTATGCAGAGGTCTCTAGGCCCCGACCTTTATGGAGCATGTGAAGTTTGGGGCAGAGTGGACAAAGAAAAGTTTCTCAGCAGGTTCAACAGCTTGCTACAACACAGGCCGATGAAGTATTGCACTCACTCATCCAAACTGGCAAACATGTAACATACACCCTAAGACTGATCCTGCTTTTTACTCCTTTGCTATGATTTAATTTGATATTATGTAGCCTTGGAGACAGTTTGCATAGATTAGAATGTTAGATTGCTGTGATGTCATCAATGCCCGATGTTTTGTTTTAATGTCTTGTGATAGTTCTAAGTGCAGACAAAGTCAGAGTTCAAGTGAGTTTAGTACAATTTTGAACCAGTTTCTGACATGTGGTCAAAATCTTGGCCGACCTTTACCACACCACGTGCTGTGGGTGTGCGTAAATATCTAGGTGAGTAAAGTCTCCTTTACCTGTTAAATTCATCATAATTTGGGGCTTTTACTTCAGGTGTTTTGATTCAGTAGTAACCAAGTGATCTTTGTACAAACTGCAGACCGCCACACTGATCCCTGGTTCCTCAGGATAGAGGACAGGACGTCAGATGGGCGAATCAAGAGCTCCAAACGCAAAGATTGTGCCACAGAAAGACTGGAAAAAGCTTCCAAAAGAAGCAAGGACAGCAAAAGTCCAACCCCAGGCCTCAGCCATCTTGTCTTGGAGAAGTGTAAGTGAGACATTCAGAGATTTTTTGTTTTACAGTTTGTCAAGAGATTTATTCTAAAGAAACTTCTTCAGCTGAGAGTCTAAGAGGAGAAACACACACACACGCTGCAGCATTTGCTTGTATACAAGGGCGATCACAGAACGCTCACACCAGAGTGGGGGCCCTGCGATGCGCGCTCTGCTCTTGCACTTGTCTTTATTTATACACAAGAAAAATGAATACATTTGACGTGAGCATATGCGTATGTGATTGTGTGTGTGTGAGTGTGTGTGTGTGTGTGTGTGTTGTGTGTGTGTGTGTGTGTGTTCGAGGTCAGAACTGCTTGTTATTCTTCTTACTATCGCTGTGAGAAGACTCAGATACAAATATCAGAACACGTGTTATGAAGAAGAATCAGTCCTGAACAATGAAAAGAACAATCAGTTCTAAGCAAGGAAATGATCATCATGCAGCATTCTATCACAAGCAAACTTATATCATTAAAAGCTTATACTGACTAAAAAATACAATTTTCTATTGACATTCCCTCCTGTTGTCAGTATAACCTTTAAGTGAGATATCAGTATGTAACATCTTGTTGCACATTTTCTGTCACATCATCATTAATCACGCAAAGTCTTCACATTCCAACAGGTCGGAGTCATCATCATCATCATTTGTCACGGCTATGTATGCAGCTACAGTGGAAATGATTATGCGGTTAATCATGAGTTTTAGACATGGCAGGATACATGTTACAAAAACACAAAATAAAAGTAAAAATACTCCAACTCCGATGAGTAGTCTCTTTAGCACCTGTAGCCAGGAGCCAGTGTCCAAAACGGTAGTCCAAAGTTTCAATTCTTAACATGTTCTTTCCGGTGCCCACCCATGGAAACAGTGAGTGGAGAACCTTTTGTCCGGTGGTCCAAAGCTTAAATTCCTCTGGCACATCACTGCCATAGATGGGGTCATGTGGTTGTAGTGTGGAGACGTCTCGTCGTCGTCTTGTAGTCTGAGAGTCATTTACAGCTGACATCCTGAAGGTGTGGTCTGAGATGAAGATTGGGGCACAGGTGCCCGTCCATCCGGGTGGCAGTATGAAGTAGGCATGTTGTCCACACAGCCAGGCCATTCCCTGCACCCAGTAGGTGCCGTTGCTGGGCGCGGACGTGTTTACAGGTGCACCCTCTCCATTGGCTGCGGTTTGGTTACAGTTGGTGGTGTTGCCTAGGGGTCTGTTACCGTTGTCTTGTCGGTAGCACATGGAGTGGTTCTTCCCTGGGGTTTGGTCCAAAAACACTGGGAAGTGAATGGACGTGTTCCGATTCGTCACGTTGAAGTTGATCCAGAAGAGCCGGTCACACGTTCCGTTGTCAAGTCCAGCGTTTTCGACGATGATTACCTCGTGTCGGGGTTTCCTGGGACCTCAACCTTTTTGCAGTGGCTCTGATGTATCCAGGAGGGTCTCTCTGCTATTTTGCAGGCAGTTGGAGTGGTGATGAGCACTTGGTAGGGACCTTCCCAGCGGGGCGAGCTCCAATTTTTCCTTTGGAGTACTCGGACAAGGATCCAATCACCTGGCTTCAACCTGCAGGAAATAGGTGAAAAAGAGTCTTGCGGCGGTTTATTGTTCAAAACGACTTCTCTGTTTGTCAACAATTGAGTCATCCAATCTGCCAGAGTGGTTTCACGGATTGACTTATCTAGTGGCTCGCTAATAACTGGCAATGGAAAAGGTCGCCCATGTATGATTTCAAATGGGGACAGTTTGTTATTTCCTTGTGTTATTCTCATCCACATTTTGACTAGGCCTACACATTCTGGCCATGGTCTGCCAGTTTCTTCCATTGTTTTCTGAGCCTTTGTTTTATAGTGCCATTTGTTTTCTCCACTAATCCTGCACTTTTTGGATGTTTCAAAGTTTCAAAATTAATAGTGTAAAATTGTCGGTTTCTAATAAGGACCATTCCTTGGATCACCCCTCCTGATGAGCCATGGCTCAAAACTATGACTCACTAGAGCGGCTGTTTTGTGTAATGATTTGGGAAGAATGGGCTTTCCTGCTATTTTCAATATGTCATCAGTGTCTAGTACTGCTCTGTGTTTTAGCCATTGTTTTCTGTTCTTTAGGTGGTGCTGCTTTTTGTTCGTCCTGCAGTACAGACAGTCGAATGGTCTGATTTTCACGAGTTGTTAATAAAACTGTGGTTTTTTTTGCTGCTGCTGTTTTTTCAGCTTTGTCAGCAAAATTGTTTCCCTTTCTAATTTCAGAGTCATCCTTCTGATGTGCTGAACATCAGAAGCATATTGCTAAACGTCATATCACATGACGAGTTTTCTCCCATGTAAACAGATGTGTGCCATGATAAAATCTTCCTCCACACACTAGAAATAAGAAACTAATTTCAACCGTTGTTATATTTTATTCATTTATTTATAATCCAGTCATTCCTTCGAATCTAGTATCAATCAACTAATTTGCATATCAGCTCATAATGCACTAAGTTGACAGGTCAACAGAAATACACGTTCAAAATATTATCACAAAAGAGAATTTCCTTCATACAGTAAATTACTTGTTTTGCATCAATCAAACAGAAAGCATTTCACAATTTATTGTATTACCAACTAAATTTATTGTCTGATTACTGCTTGGTCATACCAGGCTCTCTCTGTCTTTATTTATGCTTCTCTGTTTTCACAAACGTTTCACCTATTGTCAAGCTGAAGAGTTAAATGTCAGCGGTGGATAAGTTCAGCATTTGATAAAAAAACTCTGTTAAGTTTTTCCTGCTTTAACACCAATGAGAGATATAGAGGCGCATGTATATAGTGTGTGCTATAGTGTAAGCTGTTCTTCATTGTTCTTCATGTGTGTTAGTATGCTTGCATGCAGGGCCTCTGGGCCTGTCTCACCCAGAAGGGCATTTTCTTAACAGTTGCCTTTCTCTCATGTGTGTTACAAAAAGGCAAATGTGCTATTAGCAGCTGTGAGATTATTATGCTGTTATACATTACATTATACCTGTAATCAAAATGAGTGAATCATGACACCGCTGTAGGCCACATCAGACTTCTTGTGTAATCAGTATGTAGTAAAAAAGTGTAACCTGCTCATCAGCTTAGCAGTGACCACATATTTAATTCAGCTTCTCAATTTTGTAGCGTTAGCCATTGTATACAGGTTTTAAATTATTAGTTGTTAGTATAGGTGTGCTCTATATTTCAGCAATGTCTCATCTAGGATGACAGGTTTTCAAGTAGGTCAAGTGCCTCTATGCACTTAATTGGTTTAGATAATGTCTTTATTTTCATCCTCTCATATGTCATTGTACTGAATTTGAGCAACCTTAAGTTTGATGCAGACTACTTCCAACAATTATCCACCTCACATCATAACTGACTAAGGTGCCTCTTCATATTAATATTATTTCATTATTAATGTTATTATCTCTTTATATAACAGCAATAGTGTATCACAATATTTATTTATTTTTTATTTGTATCCACCAAGGGCTGAGGGTGATCTGCAGTTTCACCCCCTCCCAAGCTGGAGACATTTTCCTTTTCACACACTTTCCTTTTTTTTTTTTTTTTTTTCTTTCAAAAGTCTTTTTATTAAACAAAGGTTTCAATATAATGTATACAAAAAAAAATGCTTCAGAATTTTCCAAAATTTCAATCCTGTTCCCACCCTAACCCTTAAAATAACAGATAGTTGGCAGCCGGCGGCCCAACAAAGAAAAGCAAAAGACCAAACAAAAATTAAAAACACCAAATAAACTCATATAAGGAAAAAAAAAAAAAAAAAAAAAAAAAAAAGGGGGGGGGAGCGGGGGGGGGGGGGTATTTCCTTGGACTACTCAGTAACAATAGTTGAGGGCCTTTCAAAAAAGTCCAGAAAGGGAGACCAGAGTTTATAAAATTTATTTTTAGACCCTCGAACTGTATATCTAATTTTTTCTACATCCATACAGGACATTACATCTTTTAGCCATTGTGTGTGTGAAGGGGGAGAAGAGTCTTTCCATTTCAGCAAAATAGCTCGCCTGGCCAGCAGTAATGAAAAGTTTAATATTCTGAGTCTGGAGTTGGACAGATTCAAATTCTGGACCGCACCAAACATAGCACAGAGTGGCTCTGGTTCAATTTGATGCTGCACGACTTCAGACATCGAATGGAAAACAGATTTCCAAAAGGTGGACAACGAAGGACAGGACCAGTACATATGAAACAATGTACCAGGAGCACCCCCACACCTTATACAGGCTGGGTCCACCCCTGGATATATGTGTGCCAGCCTCTCCCTGGACCAATGCCCCCGATGAACTATCTTAAATTGGATAAGTGTATGTCGAGCACACATTGATATATTGTGAACCTGACCAAGGATAGAGTCCCAGAGTTCATCCGTAATATGAAAGGTAAGGTCCTGTTCCCATTTAGATTTGATAGCAGCTATTGAAGAGCATTGTAAATTGGAAATTAAGCTGTAGAGAGTTGATATTATACCCCTTGAGGTTGGGTTAACCGTTAAAAAATCATCTACTGGGTTGTGCGGAGGCATTTGGGGGAATTCTGTTGTCACACTCTGCACGTAATGTCTGACCTGTAAAAAGCGAAAAAACTGAGCTGCAGCTATGCCAAATTTGGTGGATATTTGAGAGAAACTTACAAATTGACTGTCTTCATATAAGTCTGCAAAGGATTTTAGGCCCTTTCTATGCCAGATATGAAAAGCATTATCTGCCATTGAGGGAACAAATAAGTGGTTTGCTGCAACTGGGCTTTGAAGTGAGAAAGCCCGAAGACCCAGACTCTGCCTGAACTGAGACCAAATCCTAAGAGACTGCTGGACAACTCTATTGTTACTGGGTAGAGGCGATGCCAAAGGGAGTGATGAACCTAAAGTTGCAGGTAGAGAAATTTTCCCACTTGAAAATGACTCCATGGCAACCCAAACTGGTGGTGACGGTTCGAGATGATAGTATCTCCAATATAACAAACACCTAATATTGGCGGCCCAATAATAGTACTGGAAATTGGGTAGGCCTAAACCTCCAACCGACTTGGGCCTTTGAAGAATAGATTTCTTCAATTTGGGAGCTTTGCCATTCCAAATATATGAAGTGATTAGTGAATCTAAAGATTTAAAAAAGGATTTTGGAATCAGGATAGGGAGGCATTGAAAGACATATAAGAATTTTGGAAGTAGCATCATTTTCACTGAATTAATCCTACCTATTAAAGATAAGGATAATGGGGACCATCTAGACAACATATACTTGCACTGTTCCAGCAGGGGGAGGAGATTCTTCTTAAACAAACAATTAAATTGCTCTGTGACACTTATTCCAAGGTAATCAAAGTGATCTGTGACTATTTTAAAGGGAACATTTACCAAATCCAAATTTCGAGCCCTCTCATTAATCAAAAACAGTTCACTCTTATTCATATTGATTTTGTATCCAGAGAGCTGACTAAAACCGTTCAATATATTAAGTACAGCAGGTAAAGAGGTAAGCGGGTTGGAAAGAAATAAGAGAAGGTCATCAGCATACAGTGAAACTCTATGCTCAATCCCCCCCCTCCATATGCCTTTTATATCCCCACTGCCACGGACTGCAATTGCTAATGGCTCAATTGCAAGAGCAAAAAGCAATGGGCTTAAAGGGCAGCCCTGTCTCGTTCCGCGGTGGAGCTTAAAATAGTCAGAGTAGCGACAGTTAGTTACCACTGAAGCCGTGGGGCTTGCGTAAAGAAGTTTAATCCATGAGCAAAATAAGGGGCCCATTCCAAACCTTTCTAAAGTAAAAAACAAATATTCCCACTCCACCCTGTCAAATGCTTTTTCTGCGTCCATAGCAATAAGGCATTCAGGCACGACGTGGCCAGGGGCATAGATAATATTAAAAAGTCGCCGTATGTTAAAAAAGGCATGCCGATTTTTAATAAAGCCAGTTTGGTCGGGAGAGATTATAGCAGGTAGAATTTTTTCCAGTCTGTGCGCCAGTAGCTTAGACAGAATTTTAACATCCGTGTTTAACAGAGATATAGGCCTATAAGAAGCACAGTCAGTCGGGTCCTTGCCCTTCTTAAGTAACACTGTGATACAGGCCTGGTAGCATGATGAAGGAAGTGCCCCAGAGTCTAGCGACTCTGTAAAAACTTCGCAAAGGAAAGGAGCCAAATCATCCGAGAATTTTTTATAAAAGTCTGCAGAAAATCCATCAGGACCAGGAGATTTCCCAGATTGCATAGATGTTATTGCCGCCTGAATTTCCGCCGTTGAGATGGGGGCTTCCAGAGTCTGTCTAAGCTCTGGGGAGAGCAAAGGCATATCAATGGAGTCAAAGAAACCATGTAAATCTTTTACATTAACAGTAGACTCTGATGTATATAACTTAGAGTAAAATGAAGAAAAAATGTCATTAATCGCCTTCTGATCCCTAGTCACCACTCCATTGTCCGCCTTTACGCCAGTTATAATTTGTTTAGCCCTAATACCACGCAGTTGAGTGGCCAAAAGCTTACCGGTCTTTCCACCATGCTCGTAAAAATCGCTCTTATTCCTAATCAGACATCCTTCCACTTGTCGAGTGGAAAGCAGATTGAATTTGGTTTGTAAACTTAAGCGTTTTTTATATAGTGCCAGTGATGGTGACTGAGCGTACTGCCTGTCGATGTTTAAAATCTGGGCTGAAATAAGCCTCTGTTCCCGCTGTGCACACTGTCTTTTAAATGCTGCCACTGAGATGATTTCTCCTCTCAGAAATGCCTTCAGAGCCTCCCACACCGTCCTGTTTGGCATACCAGGTGTTCTATTCTCGTTAAGAAAAATTTTAACTTTAGAAGAGATGTTAGAAACAAATTGTTCATCCGTGAGCAGCAATGGATCCAATCTCCAGAGCTTTCTCACAGAGTCGCAACCTTGAAAAGCTATTTTGAGCACAAGGGGGGCATGATCCGAGACAGTAATACTTTCATAGCTGCAGGATCTTATACTATTAATTAGCAAATTGTCAATGAAAAAATAATCTATTCTAGTGTAGGTGTGATGTACATGTGAGAAGAAAGAATAGTCTCTACCAGTAGGAAACAGAAACCGCCAGGGATCCGTAAGACTATAATCTTCAAGAAAAGACTTGACATAAGTTGCAGATTTATTAAGAGTAGCCGGTTTGGGGGATGAACGATCTAAAACCGCATGCAAATAAAGATTAAAATCGCCCCCCAAAATCAAAGAGTGACTATTTAAGTCCGGGAGGTGTGAAAACAGGCATTGAAAAAATTGCACATCATCAAAATTGGGTGCATAAAGATTGGCCAAAGTCACAAACCTATCACAAAGTTTGCCAGACACTATTATAAATCGTCCATTTTTGTCTGACACAACAGTAGATGAAACAAATGGGATGTTCTGATCAATAAGAATAGCTGTACCCCTAGCCTTTGCATTAAAATTAGAGTGAAACATCTGTCCTGACCAACATTTCGCCAGGCGTGAGTGATCTGAATCCTGCAAATGAGTCTCTTGCAAAAAAACTACCCCGGGCTTGAATTGCTTCAACCGTAATAAGACTCTCTTTCGCTTTATTGGGTGGTTCAACCCTCTCACATTCCAGCTAACAAAGGTAAGATTACCACTCATCAAGGAAGTCCCACATTATTATATGCAAAATATAATATATTATATATATATGCAAAATTGCCCAAGGAGGAAAGAGAGGGAACGAAAACAACAGCAGCAACAACAGCAACAGAAAACATGTCAACCAACCCCACCCCAGAAAGAAAATGCAATACAATAACATATCCCTGTGTAAAAAAAAACAAACTAAAACAATACCACCCACCAATATCACCCCAGCAGGTTGCATTAAAAAGCAACCGCGTAAGCCCCTGCTTACTTCCCATATTAGTCAAGAGCTCCCCGTACCACTAGCATCATACCTACACCCTTGAATATTGGCCCCTAAACTCGAACCAGGGTCTCAGTTTTCAGGCCACGAAAAAAAGAAATTAAAGAAAACAAGAACAAATCAGCCAAACAACGAACCAATTTTAACTTAGAACAAACAGCAAAGAATATACTGCTATACCAACATCGCGGCTGTATAATCTCAGTCACAACGAGGACGCCACATAGGGTAGTCCGACCTGTTATAGTTATAAATTAGAGTGAGTGCTCTGACCGGCTACAGTGTCCAATTCAGGATGGAGAGCTTTGGTTTTCTTCCATAGTTTGAATGAAACGAGAGGCCTCCTCAACTGACTCCAATCGCCGAATTTTCCCATCTGGAAGAGTAATACGAAGCCTGGCGGGGAAAAGAAGGGAAGGACGGAGGCCTCTCCGGTATAACTCGGCCATAACATCCTTATACTGGGCTCGCTGCTTCTGGACGTCGGCGTTATAATCCTCATAAAACTGGAGTTTATGTCCACAATACTCCAACGTCCCTCGGCGTCTCCGTGCTTCCCTCATCAGCAGCTCTTTGATCTGGAAGCGGTGGAAGCGAATAATAACTGAGCGTGGCCTCCCATCAGGGCCCGGTTTGGGCATAAGGCTACGGTGGGCTCTGTCAAGCTCCGGAGGAGATGGCAAAGTTTGTGCACCGAAGACCTCCACCAGCAGCCGGGAAAAGAACTCAGTTGGCCGTGGACCCGGCTCCACCGATTCCGGCAGGCCCGCCAGACGTATGTTCTGCCGTCTGCTTCTACTCTCCAGGTCGGAAAGTTTAGTTTTGAAAAGTTTGTTTTCCTCCTGTAGTGAATCATACTTAGCTTCAAGCACTGCTAAACGCTGAACCACATCCGCTGCGTTTGATTCAAGCTCACCAATACGTAGTTCTTGATTTGCAACTTCCGCTTGAATCTTGTCCAACTTATCATTAATTACATCCGATGTAGCCTTAAAATCTGCGGCTATGGCTATTCTGTGCTGTTCAAGCAGGGCGACAAGTGCCGGGTTCAAGGCTGCGCCAGCGTCCTCTGCTGCGCCAGCGTTAGCACAACTCTCGGTAGTAAGGTTTTTCTCGATCTGTCTCCTTCCCTTAGACATCCTTCCAATGTAACATTCATAAATGACCCGAAAAGTTCGTGTCTAACAGCAAAATGGGGCTCGAAAAGTACAATTTTTGAAAAAGTTAGGCAGGTGCTAGTGGCCGACACACCTTACTCCATTGCCGGAAAACGGAAGTCTTCACACACACTTTCCTTGGCTGAACAATATTTATTTAATATGTGGTTGTGTGAATCTTGCTTGATTCACACAACCTGTTCATCCTGGGCATGGTCTTCATCCCAACTATGTGCCATTGTTAATACCAGTTTACAGGTTGTTATCCTTGCTATCATCAACTTGAATACATTACAGTTAAGTTCTAATTCAATTTAGCCTTTTGTTTATTTAACTTTATTCCTCTTGTATTTACATGTATTGAGTCGGGTCTGTTTCCAGCCCTTTTAAACTTCTACTTTGGTCTTGAATTTTTCACTTGGTGAGGGATTATTATGTCCTTCCTGATCTGAACTATTCTCTTCACCTGAGCTGCTATCCTGTTCTGAGTCACTGTCTTCTTTGTTTGTTAATGCTTTTACTCTTTGTTGCCTGTCTTCCTCTCCATTCCTCTCTCCTTCTTTTGGATTATTCCTGCTCCGGCTTGTTGTTTGTCTAACCATCCCTCATCAGGTGTTAATTTTGCTTGTTTATTCCCCATTTTTAAAGATTTTGCTGGGCCATCACTGGCACGCTCGACTTCAGAGTGGTTACTGATACGGCCTTCGACTTGACCCTAAAGGTCAAGCGGTATCAGTGTTACGAGACGAAGCCCAACCGTTCTCCAATGTCACCAGTACGTGAGCCTCAGCAAAGAAAACAAAATAAAATAGAAGTAGTTCAGCAGCGTATTGTGCTGCAAAATCAACTTACTTCTAGACACATACACACATAGACATTTGCGCGCTTTTACAATTTGTTATGAAGTAATTACGGCTACTTCTAAAACCTAAGTCTAATTCGGTTCGTTACGGCGAATCCTAACCTATTTTAATTTGTTATGAAGTAATTGCGGCTACTTCTAAAACCTAAATCTAATTTGGTTCATTTTGGCGAATCCTAACCTATTTTATTTTTCTATTTTGTTTGTTATTCGGTTCATTACGGCGATTCCTAACCAAAATAGCGTTTCTCTCACCCTCAGACGTCTCACTGGTGGTTCGGATCGTCAGACTGAATCCCACCGCCGTGTACCAGACTAAAAACACCGGCCTGGACCCGAATTTTAGCGTCCCAGGTCTTTCGGCCTCGTCTAAGAGGGCTGTGCACAGACTTCGGTGCTGGCTTCCCACGGCGTCGGGAGGCAGTGCTGGATCCTGGAACAGAGTCACAGATAACAGTTCTGATGTTTCTGCCCCGGCTTCGAAGGACCAAAATAAATGTCAAGAGATTTATTCTAAAGACACTTCTTCAGCTGAGAGTCTAAGAGGAGAAACACACACACACGCTGCAGCATTTGCTTGTATACAAGGGCGATCACAGAACGCTCACACCAGAGTGGGGGCCCTGCGATGCGCGCTCTGCTCTTGCACTTGTCTTTATTTATACACAAGAAAAATGAATACATTTGACGTGAGCATATGCGTATGTGATTGTGAGTGTGTGTGTGTGTGTTGTGTGTGTGTGTGTGTGTTCGAGGTCAGAACTGCTTGTTATTCTTCTTACTATCGCTGTGAGAAGACTCAGATACAAATATCAGAACACGTGTTATGAAGAAGAATCAATCCTGAACAATGAAAAGAACAATCAGTTCTAAGCAAGGAAATGATCATCATGCAGCATTCTATCACAAGCAAACTTATATCATTAAAAGCTTATACTGACTAAAAAATACAATTTTCTATTGACACAGTTATTGATCATCTGTAGGCCTGTGTGGAGTTCAGAGGTCTAATTGGTTTTGGTTTTTGCAGCTGCTTTCAGAAAGAAGAGCAGCAAAGGAAAGTCAAGCAGCGATGGAACAAAACAACCACGCAGTAAAAAGAGCAAGACATCAAGCTCACAGGAGGAGGCCAGCTGCTCCGTCTACGAGTCAGATACACACAGCACATACAAAAGTCACACTAAAGGTAAGAAGTACATAGGTAAGTTCACACCACACCTGCAGTGATAGAGCCTCTTTCCCAAGCTCTCAGAGTTTAGCTGGTATCCATCTGCTAATCACTAGGAAGCTTCTAACAAAGACTGTATGAATGTGTACATTGAGGCAAAGTCAGCTTTCCTACATACAACTAATCACAACCCCTGTGTTAGTTTTGTCTCTCTGTAGAGGACTTTGAAGAAAAATACGAAGAGCAGGATAAGCTGGGTGAAGGAGGCTTTGGGACTGTCTTCTTTGGAAAACGCAGAGAAGACAATTTCCCAGTATGGCTTCTTATGTGTGCACTTTACAATTCTTCTAGTGGCAATCTTTAATGGATAATGTAAATCTGATTATTTGAACGTATTTTTCATTTGTCTGTCAGGTCATAATGAGACAGCTGGTACATGCAGCCGCTGAAATGCAATCCAAGGGTGTCTTCCATCGAGACATTAAGCCAGACAATATTGTGTTTGACACATCGCCTGATCATCCAGCATTTCTATGTGTCAAATTCATCGATTTTGGCATTGGAGTCCCTTTTAGAGCAGAAGCAGTCACACGAAGAAATGGTAGGTCGTCAGCCTCACTGTTTAAATGTCCTTGCCTGCCCACACGCTTAGTGTCCACATGAATTCCTTACCATGAATAATTACTCTCTGGATTTTAGGGACCAAATCAGCCGCTGTAAACTGGCAGGACTTTAATGCCACCACAGCAGATTGCGTCACAGTTTTGCAGCTGGGTGCGGTGATGGATTGGCTGGTACGTCACATCATCCCTGATGACAACAACACATCTGAGATGCACTCTGACATTTCAGAGGGTAAGCTGAATGTTAATTCTTTAACCTGTCACATTACAAAAACTTGAAAAAATCCCCCAAAGAAACCAAATTCCAAGAAATCCAATCATGGAAATGTTTGCACACACTTGTGATTATGCACAGGGGTCCACCCTACCAGCCATCCTCAGATCTCCACGCATGCACAAATGAATGCACATACATCGACACACATTCTGGTATTGATATTTGACATCACAGTAGAGACGCAAATCTGGCATAGCTCTGAGGTCTTTCAGTCCCATCTCTGGCTAACAGGCCAAAAATTAAGTCTACTAGGAGACGGGGGTGTCGACCATACAAGAGGTAGTGGGGTGAAAAGCCTGTTGCCTCATGCCTGGTGCAGTTGTATGCATGTACTATCTGAGGCAGATGCTCTTTCCAGCTGCTCTTTGCCTTCTCCTCCAGTGTCCTTAGCATTTGAAGAAATATCCAATTAAAACGCTCAGCTGGAAATGGGTTGCCATTTGGATGGTATGGTGTTGTCCTTGAGTGAGCATCTCCAGCCAGGTGTCCCCACTTTGCAGTTATTTATTTGTAAAAAATGTTTGGTATCATGTATGAATTTCGTTCCACTTCTCAAGTGTACACCACTTTGTATTGGTCTTTCACGTGGAATTCCAATAAAACTGATTCATGTTTGTGGCTGTAATGTGACAATATGTGGAAAAGTTCAAGGGGGCCGAATACTTTTGCAAGCCACTGTATATCAGATGATACTGATAACCTAATGCTAATTGCAATAACTATGCAGAGGTCTCTAGGCCTCCACTTTTATGGAGCATGTGAAGTTTGGGGCAGAGTGGACAAAGAAAAGTTTCTCAGCAGGTTCAACAGGTTGCTACAACACAGGCCGATGAAGTATTGCACTCACTCATCCAAACTGGCAAACATGTAACATACACCCTAAGACTGATCCTGCTTTTTACTCCTTTGCTATGATTTCATTTGATATTATGTAGCCTTGGAGACAGTTTGCATAGATTAGAATGTTAGATTGCTGTGATGTCATCAATGCCCGATGTTTTGTTTTAATGTCTTGTGATAGTTCTAAGTGCAGACAAAGTCAGAGTTCAAGTGAGTTTAGTACAATTTTGAACCAGTTTCTGACATGTGGTCAAAATCTTGGCCGACCTTTACCACACCACGTGCTGTGGGTGTGCGTAAATATCTAGGTGAGTAAAGTCTCCTTTACCTGTTAAATTCATCTTAACCCTTAGATGCACACGTGGGGTCAAAGATGACCCCACGGGTTGTTTTTCTTCAAAATCTTTAAAATGCAAAGTTGTAATATATTCATATTCCAGGTATTCCTCATAAAATATGTTTGTAACATGAGGCCATTTGCATTTTTATTTATTTTTTCATTAATTTAAACAAAATGCAGTTTTTGTATCACTACCCCACTCTTCCACAAGTGGGGTCAAAAATGACCCCAAGCAGTTCCTATGGAATCTTCTATGAAACTTTCATTCTTAGCAACTCTGACTGACCCACTTACACTTCTGATGGATCAAGAATTAATTTTTACACAATAACATACATGATTTATAGTCAGGGCTGCACATAAGTGGTCTGCAGGTGTGCATTCACTGTCAAAATAAAAGTATTCCCGGAAATTCAGAGAATACGCGCTTCTTTTGTGGTGGAGGAACACCAAAGTAATTTCTTACGGAGCTTGCTTCTTCGACATCTTAAGAGTTCTGAACAAATGTCTGTCCTCCTCCAGAACATCTTATGTACGCAAACACGCGTTCCAACTTCTTATCTGGTGCGCGTCTTTTATTTTGACAGCGAATGCGCACCTGCGCACCATTTATGTGCAGCCCTGTTTATAATTTCCTCTGCATTTCAAACATTGTCCTTTCTGATGTTTTTTTTAATATCTAAAGTAACATGGCTGCTATGAGGCCAGCTAGGATCCCTGTAGACCTTGCCCTACAAATGATCCAAGACGGATGGGATAAAGGGCCCATCGGAGGCACTGACTCAGAATCTGACATCTAAGATATAGAGGACCCAGACTATTGTCCCCCCCACTGAACAAGGCCAGTCAGATACAGAGGAGTCCTCTGATGAGTCCTCTGAAGAGGAAATGGATATTGAGTCTAACAGAATGATCCTCCCTTTTACTGCTCTAGCCACAATATTCTGAATTAGTCGGCCAGGGCTTGCACCTGGGTTTAGTCTCCCCAATAGATGCATGGAAGATGTTCATGTCTGATAATATAATAGAAGAGGTTCTGACATGCACAAACAAGGAGGCATGAAGAGTAGCCATTGACAGGGGAAAAGAGTAGAAAAAAGTAATCAAACATAAGCTCCTAGCCTTCATTTGATTGATCATTCTTGCAGGAAGTGAGAAGAACTGGGATGTACCAGTCAGTGTGTTTTTTGGGAGTCCTCTGCATAACCCATTGTACAAGGCCACTATGTCAATTCAAAGATTTAAAGATATTCGCCGTTTCTTGCACTTTGATGACAAGTGGACCAGAGCCTACTGACTGAAAACAAATCACATGCCAGCTTTCCGCTACATATGGGGCCTGTTCCTGGTCAACTGCAGGCAGAAATTCATCCTCAGTGATTGTGTTACAGTGGATGAACAATTTGTGCCTTTCAGAGGGAAGACCCAGCTTCTGCAGTATATGCAGAGCAAGCATACAAAAGTGATACAAGTGATACAAAAACTGCAATTTCTTAAAATTAATAAAAAAATAAATAAAAATGCAAATGGCCTCATGTCACAAACATGTTTTATGAGGGATACCTCAAATATGAAAATATTACAACTCTTCGTTTTAAAGATTTTGAAGAATAACAACCGAGTTTATAGCAAAATGCATTGTTTCTATTTGGGGTCATTTTTGACCCCACTTCTGGAAGAGTGTAGGTATTGGTAGGTTGTGCATCCAAGGGTTAATTTGGGGCTTTTACTTCAGGTGTTTTGATTCAGTAGTAACCAAGTGATCTTTGTACAAACTGCAGACCGCCACACTGATCCCTGGTTCCTCAGGATAGAGGACAGGACGTCAGATGGGCGAATCAAGAGCTCCAAACGCAAAGACTGTGCCACAGAAAGACTGGAAAAAGCTTCCAAAAGAAGCAAGGACAGCAAAAGTCCAACCCCAGGCCTCAGCCATCTTGTCTTGGAGAAGTGTAAGTGAGACATTCAGAGATTTTTTGTTTTACAGTTATTGATCATCTGTAGGCCTGTGTGGAGTTCAGAGGTCTAATTGGTTTTGGTTTTTGCAGCTGCTTTCAGAAAGAAGAGCAGCAAAGGAAAGTCAAGCAGCGATGGAACAAAACAACCACGCAGTAAAAAGAGCAAGACATCAAGCTCACAGGAGGAGGCCAGCTGCTCCGTCTACGAGTCAGATACACACAGCACATACAAAAGTCACACTAAAGGTAAGAAGTACATAGGTAAGTTCACACCACACCTGCAGTGATAGAGCCTCTTTCCCAAGCTCTCAGAGTTTAGCTGGTATCCATCTGCTAATCACTAGGAAGCTTCTAACAAAGACTGTATGAATGTGTACATTGAGGCAAAGTCAGCTTTCCTACATACAACTAATCACAACCCCTGTGTTAGTTTTGTCTCTCTGTAGAGGACTTTGAAGAAAAATACGAAGAGCAGGATAAGCTGGGTGAAGGAGGCTTTGGGACTGTCTTCTTTGGAAAACGCAGAGAAGACAATTTCCCAGTATGGCTTCTTATGTGTGCACTTTACAATTCTTCTAGTGGCAATCTTTAATGGATAATGTAAATCTGATTATTTGAACGTATTTTTCATTTGTCTGTCAGGTCATAATGAGACAGCTGGTACATGCAGCCGCTGAAATGCAATCCAAGGGTGTCTTCCATCGAGACATTAAGCCAGACAATATTGTGTTTGACACATCGCCTGATCATCCAGCATTTCTATGTGTCAAATTCATCGATTTTGGCATTGGAGTCCCTTTTAGAGCAGAAGCAGTCACACGAAGAAATGGTAGGTCGTCAGCCTCACTGTTTAAATGTCCTTGCCTGCCCACACGCTTAGTGTCCACATGAATTCCTTACCATGAATAATTACTCTCTGGATTTTAGGGACCAAATCAGCCGCTGTAAACTGGCAGGACTTTAATGCCACCACAGCAGATTGCGTCACAGTTTTGCAGCTGGGTGCGGTGATGGATTGGCTGGTACGTCACATCATCCCTGATGACAACAACACATCTGAGATGCACTCTGACATTTCAGAGGGTAAGCTGAATGTTAATTCTTTAACCTGTCGCATTAGGAGGTAAGTGGAAGTGAGAGGTAAGTGACGGAAGTGACGGACAAGGTAAGCGACTCATGTTGTAACTGACGTCAGACGCCGGAGATTTTGGCGGAAAATTAAGCAAATGGTAGTTTAGATTTGTACAAATTCCTTTAAGCTTCAGTATTACCAAATACACTTATCAATTGTCTTATAACTAACAATATTTGTCTTAATAATCTCCAACACCCTGGAGAACAACGGGGAGAGTTTAGAGGCTCTCCAAGATTACATTGATCAGTGCTTTCAGGATCTCGTGATGAAGAAGGCCCAGAGTGCATCTTCCCCGGCCAAATCTGAGACGCCATCGTCGAAAAGACTTCGCCCGGCAGATTCCCCCGGCACAACATCGCCAGCCGGCAAAGATATTGCCGACATACTGGAGTCAATCGACAAGCGATTGTCCAGCTTCGACGCAAGGCTGTCCTTGGTGGAGATTCTTCACCGGGAATTTAAATGCTTGCGAGAATCCCTGGAGTTCAGCCAGCAGCAGGTGGAAACGCTCGCTGCTGAAAATGCCACGCTAAGGGAGTCGGTGAAATGTCTCACAGAAAATGTTACCCAGCTCAACAGAGAAAATAAAAAAATAAAAGAAACAGTTATTGATCTACAAGCTCGTAGCATGCGTGATAATCTGGTATTTTCTGGTATTCCAGAAGCCGCTGGAGAGGACGCGGAGGCCACGGTAAAAAGCTTCATCAAAAACCACCTGAAGCTGCCGGAGGACACGGTGAAGAACATCGTCTTCGATAGGGTGCATCGCCTCGGCCCCATTCGGGCTACAGCCGGGAGACCACGTCCTATCGTGGCCAAATTCGGCCACTTCAAACAAAAGGAACATGTGAAAAGCCGCGGCAGGGAATTAAAAGGAACGGACTTCAGCGTGAACGACCAGTTCCCCAAAGAGATCCTGGAACGACGCAGGGTCCTCTTCCCAATCCGACGCGGCTTCATCCAGAAGGGCTCCCGCGCTGTCATCGCTGTGGACCGGCTGTACGTGGACGGACAGCTCCACCGCGACCCCGACATCACTCCGTGGCTGTATTAACTTCACACCAGATAAGAATCCGCTACACCCTTTCCCCATCCACTCACACTAACTTGCATTAACATCTGTTTAACTTACCAGTATCAAATCGCATCTTAGGTGTGATATCATAGCAGTATTAACACCATCACTCTCCGTCAATGGTTTGATTAGAATGTTTCCGGTTTTTCTTTTTTTTTTTTTTCTTTTTTTTTTTCTCTCTTCTTGTTTTTTCTTCTCTCCTTTTCCCCTCTTGTTTTTATGCTGCTCACCCTTGTCCTTGGTTTCTTTCTTTTTTCTTTCTTTCACTGCTTCGATCACCTGCTTCCACACTCATCCACAAACAACATCCTTTATTTCGACACATACGCACAGCACGATCACGCACAGTCATGCGCTCAACGGCAGCACATTTACATCACTCAGACAGCGCACACAGTTGTATAGGATACACACATTTAAGCCAAGCGTACTCATCTTAGTAAATATGCAAACACATAGTCAGACTCAGGGAGCATCTCGCCACACACTTTTTCTCTCTCTCCCTCTCTTTATTTATGAACAAGTGATGTATTCTCTCCACCTGTCTAAGCGACACACACAGCATACACCCCTAGTTATACACAGACATCTATGGGTGCACTGAGATTCGTTACATGGAATGTAAATGGAGCTGGCTCCAGAGAAAAGAGGTTAAAAATATTTAACCAACTCAAAAAACTACAGGCAGATGTTGTCCTTTTACAAGAGACCCACAGACCTCTTAGAGGTTCGAATGAACTTAAAACACCTGAGTTTCCTAATGTGTTCTCAGCTTGTTATAATTCTAGACAAAGGGGAGTAGCAATTTTAATACATAAAAATATTAATTTCACAGTACTCGATACAGTTATAGATCCAGAGGGCAGATTCTTAATCATTAAACTATCTATACTTGATAAAAAGCTATGTATTGTAAGTGTATATGGTCCAAATGTTGATGATCCCTCATTCTTTCACAGTTTTTTCAGTGCACTCTCTGAACACTTAGATGGCACACTTGTTCTTGGAGGCGACCTCAACCTTGGACTAAATGAAGAAATGGATAGGCTCAATACAGCAGGAACTCAGCGTAATTGGCAGTCCACAAATATAATCAAACAGTATATGAGCGACTTTGGTCTTTGCGATGCATGGCGCTCCCTTCACCCCACCAGTAAGGAATATACTTTTTTCTCACATGTTCATCACTCCTACTCTCGTCTGGATTATTTTTTGGTCAGCAGCTCACTGCTGAGTGACATTTCAGACACTGAGATTCACCCTATAGCTGTCAGCGATCATGCTCCTGTATCTTTAACACTAATGCACAAGAATAATACTACGCCAAGTAAAAACTGGAGATTTAATACATCACTGCTTAAAGATGAAGACTTTATTAAATATTTTAAAAAAGAGTGGACTTCATATTTAGACTTTAATGACACTCCCGGAACATCAGCTTCTGTTTTATGGGAAGCAGGGAAAGCCGTGATGAGAGGTAAAATAATTTCTTTCTCATCACATAAAAAGAAAAAAGAAAACAAAAATATTCAGGAATTAGAAAAAACCATCAAATCACTAGAAGAAGCCTACGCGTCCCACCAAGATCAGGAAACATTGAACAAAATACGCAAAACAAAACTAGAATTAAATGAGATAATTGATAAAAAAACAAAATTCTTAGTACAAAGACTACGCTTACAAAATTATGAACATAGTAATAAATCCGGTCAATTTCTAGCAAACCAGCTAAAAATAAATAAAGAAAAAACAACTATATGTGCTGTTCAAGACTCATCTGGGAATACAGTATATGACCCGAAACAAATAAACAACATTTTCAGGGATTTCTATAAAACGTTGTATTCACCACAAATAAACCCATCTAAAAAGGAAATTGATCAGTTTTTAGACAACATAACTCTCCCAAAATTATTAGACACTCAAGCAATGGCACTGGATTCGCCACTGACGCCAGGTGAACTCCAGGAAGCCCTGATAAATATGCCCAATAATAAGGCTCCAGGTCCAGACGGCTTTCCTGCAGAATTCTACAAAGAATTCTGGACGATTCTAGCACCAGTTTTTTACAGAACGTTGTTGGAAATCAAAGAAAATGGCAGACTTCCACCAAATATGAATTCTGCAAACATTAATCTCCTGCTAAAACCAGGCAAAGACCCTGTATATCCCTCAAGCTATCGTCCAATATCCCTTATAAATGTAGACCTTAAAATAATTTGCAAAGCTCTCTCAAAGAGACTAGAGAAAATAACCCCCCTCTTAATTCATCCTGACCAAACTGGTTTCATAAAAGGTAGGCACTCATCAACAAATACACGTAGATTAATTAATTTGATAGACTACTCATACAGTAAAAACCTTGAAACTACAATATTTTCTCTAGATGCAGAAAAAGCGTTTGACAGAGTTAACTGGAAATTTCTATTTGCAACTTTACACAAATTTGGTTTTGGATCTTCTTTCATCAACTGGTTAAAAATATTATATAATTCCCCAACAGCTTGTGTCAGAACAAATGACCAGACATCCTCCAGCTTCTGTCTCCTGAGGGGCACCAGGCAGGGATGCCCACTCTCCCCTTCACTGTTTGCAATTTTTATCGAACCACTAGCAGCAGCAATTAGACAGAATTCAGTAATTAAGGGCATAAAATGCAAGAACGTGGAACATAAAATCAGCCTTTATGCGGATGATGTGTTACTCTTTCTCCAAAATTCACAAACCAATATCTCTGGGGTGATTGAACTGATAAACTCTTTTGCAAGAATATCAGATTACTCAATTAACTGGTCAAAATCTACAGTCCTTCCGATTAATTGCTCCTTCCATAATTCCTCTTCTACTCCACTGCAATCGGGAAATATAAAATATTTAGGTATTAATGTTTCTCCCAAGCTTGCAGAT
>NW_027052390.1:0-43639 GCF_036321145.2 Pelmatolapia mariae | reverse complement strand
AGGAGGACGTGGTGAAAGAGGAGGACGTGGTGGAGAAAGAGGACGTGGTGAAGGAGGAGGACGTGGTGGAAGAGGAGGAGGAGGTGGTGAAGAAGGTGGAGGTGGAGAACAACAGCGACAAGGAAGGGGAAGAGCAAGGGCACGAAGACAGTCAGTCTCGGATGAAATTCGAGCCACTTTAGTTGACCATGTCCTTGTCCATGGGATGACTATGAGGGAGGCTGGGCAACGAGTACAACCAAATTTGAGTCGCTTCACTGTTGCCTCCATCATCAGAACCTTCAGGGAGGAAAACAGGTAGGTGTACTTGCAGTGAGACTGCTTTGTACAGTAACGTTTAAGTTACTGAATTTATGTGTCTTGAGTTTCAGTATGTTTCCATTATTTTCCTGTAAAATGAATGTGTGACAGTTACAGTAATGAGTGCTTCTATTTTTGTAGGACACAGAGACGACCACCTGGTGGAGGCAGGTTAAGGCTTTTGTCGGAGGAGCAAGAGAGGGAACTTGTAAACATGGTAATTGCAAATAATGTAATCCGCCTGCAAGAGATTCAAAGGAGAGTGATTGAGGATGATCATCTTTTTCGAGGCATAAATGCCATCAGCCTCTCCACAATTGACCGCATCCTCCGAAAGAATCAATTCCGGATGAAACAGGCATACCGAGTCCCTTTCGAACGAAACTCTGACAGAGTGAAAAACCAACGTGTGGAATATGTTCAGGTATGAGTTTTGATACTGTATAAGGTATTGTGTACCATCACAGCATGGCAGTTTATGCTGCCATTTCAGCACTCTTGAACTTTGGTTCAGGGTACCGATTGACGCTACTGTGTTATGTGTTTTGCAGAGAATCTTTGAGATTGAAGGACGGCCTGTTCCCCATGAAATGATCTTTGTGGATGAGGCAGGTTTTAACCTGACCAAAAGAAGGAAAAGGGGGAGGAACATAATTGGCCATCGGGCTATTGTAAATGTCCCTGGTCAGCGTGGGGGGAATGTCACTATGTGCGCAGCCATCAGCCAACGAGGGGTACTCCACCGCCATGCCGTACTAGGACCCTATAACACTATGCTTCTCCTTGCTTTTCTTGATGGTTTAAGACAACATATGTTCCAGATGGACTACAGGGAACCAGCACAGCCAGAGCAGCCTCACTACGTTGTTGTGTGGGATAACGTCAGCTTCCATCGCGCTGCTCTGGTTCGTGACTGGTTTACCAATAACCCAAGGTTTTCTAATATCTTTCTGCCTGCATACTCCCCCTTTCTAAACCCGATAGAGGAGTTATTTTCGGCATGGCGGTGGAAAGTGTATGACCGAGAACCTTATGTCCGTGTTCACCTCCTTCAGGCCATGGAAGAGGCCTGCCTAGACATATCAGTAGATGCATGCCAGGGGTGGATCAGGCATGCAAGAGGATTTTACCCCCGCTGCCTGGCTGGGGCCAATATAGCCTGTGATGTGGATGAGATTCTCTGGCCTGACCCAGACCAAAGACAAGATGCTGTGGTGGGATAATGTTTCTGGTGTGTGTTGTACTGTATAGTACATGAATGACAATGTGCCACTGTACATACATTGGTTGCGTCTTTTGTGTTTATCATGTGACAAGGGTTTTGAAGGGGAGAACCATAAGCAACCTAATTGTTTTGGAACTATTGTTTTGAATTAATTGTACCAGTGTGCAAAACTCTGTTGTAGTGTGTGTGTTTTTGAGGGCTTGTGTTTGATGTCTGAGGGCAAAGTTCGGTTTTTCAGCAGGAGTGAATAGTTTTGGGTGTAGAGCTTCATTTTGACCTGGAAATAGGATGTTTGGGGAATTGAGTGAGATGTTATGGATTTGTGTTTACTGTTGTGCGGATATGAGGCGTAGTTTCAAGAAATGTGTTTTAGCAATCGAGAAAAACTGTAAACAAACATGTAAGACTGCTTTCTTCCATTTGCGCAACATCTCTAAAATGAGAAACATCCTGTCTCTTAGTGACGCTGAAAAACTAGTTCATGCATTCATTACTTCCAGGCTGGACTACTGTAATTCTTTATTATCAGGATGTCCTAAAAACTCACTGAAAAGCCTTCAGGTAATCCAAAATGCTGCAGCAAGAGTCCTGACAGGGACTACAAAGAGAGAGCATATTTCTTCTGTTTTGGCTTCCTGTTAAATCCAGAATTGAATTCAAAATCCTGCTCCTCACATACAAGGTCTTAAATAATCAGGCCCCATCTTATCTTAATGACCTTGTAGTACCATATCACCCTATTAGAGCACTTCGCTCTCGCACTGCAGGCTTGCTGTTCCTAGAGTATTTAAAAGTAGAATGGGAGGGAGAGCCTTCAGTTTTCAGGCCCCTCTTCTGTGGAACCAGCTTCCAGTTTGGATTTGCTAAAGCATATAGTTAGGGCTGGACCAGGTGACCCTGAATCCTCCCTTAGTTATGCTGCAATAGACGTAGGCTGCCGGGCATTCCCATGATGCATTGAGCTTTTCCTTTCCAGTCACCTTTTTCACTCAGAATGTGTTAATAGACCTCTCTGCACTGAATTATATCTGTTATTAATCTCTGTCTCTCTTCCACAGCATGTCTTTATCCTGTTTTCCTTCTCTCACCCCAACCGGTTGCAGCAGATGGCCGCCCCTCCCTGAGCCTGCTTCTGCCGGAGGTTTCTTCCTGTTAAAAGGGAGTTTTTCCTTCCCACTGTCGCCAAAGTGCATGCTGATAGGGGGTCATATGATTGTTGGGTTTTTCTCTGTATCTATTATTGTAGCATATACTGTACAATATAAAGCACCTTGAGGCGACTGTAGTTGTGATTTGGCGCTATATAAATAAAATTGAATTCAATTGAATTCAATTGAAGTTTCTCTTTACTGACATGAGGTTAGTGCATTACACAGATACCCAACATGGGGCGGTTCATTTACAACCTATTTACAAGTCTTATTTGAGTTTCACACTGTCTTTTGTTAGAAAATAATCAAATTGATTATAAACCAGCACAGGGACAAACCTGCAGGCCTGACAGCAGGAGGTGTATCACTTTTTTTTTTTTAAATGTTTATTTATAAGATTTTAAGTTCAAAGTTACATAACAACACACCAGACAAATGACATAAGATTCAAAAACAATATTTAAGCACAGAAAAAAAAAAGAAACAAAAAAAACCCCAAACAGGAAAACAGGAAAGAAAAGAGAAAAAAATAAAATAAATAAACCAGTTAGCCAGTACAAATCAAAAGTTCAAAAGAAACACCATTGTCCAAAGAAGATGATCTTCTGTATGAGTTTAGACAGGGCAACACCAAGACCAAAAGATGTGGAAAACAAGTCCAGGAAGAAATCAGGGTCCGGCAGAAGTGCAGTTTCACACAAACACAAAGTACAGTCAAATGGGTTAAAATTTATGTTGAATTCCCATCAATATGATTGAGAAAAGGGCCCCAGATGTCGACAAACTTAAAATGGGTGTCAGCCAAACGATAACGAACCTCTTCAATATACAAACATGCAATCATCTCACGTAGCCAAACCCTGAACAATGGAGGAGATGGTGATTTCCAGGTTCTAAGAATAAGTCTTTTAGCTACAATCATGCCAAACATTAAAGCTTTCTGAAGAGGACGTCTAAGTGCCAATGAGGTTAGGGAGCAGCCTAGCACTGCAAGTACACCATCCGGCTCTAATTTTAAGTCATAAACCCGGTTATATAAATTAAATATCTCCACCCAGAAACACCTGAGTGTGGGGCAAGACCAGAAAAGGTGACCAAGGGTTCCATCCATTGCTTTGCATCTGTCACACAAAGACGAAAGAGACGGAAAAATGCTGCATAGCTTAGTTTTAGAAAAATGCAAACGATGAAGGACCTTGAACTGTATAAGTTGTAGTCTGGCATTAACAGAGCATTCTTTAATCTTCTTCAACCCATTGGCCCACAAAGCATCAGATATGTCTACTTCCAAGTCCTTAACCCAAGCATCCTTGATGTGGTTAGTAGGTGCTGTAAGTGTAAAAAGTGTAGTAAACTGGCTGATTAGGTGTTTGGAAGTGGGATTTTTAATCAAATAATCATAAAAGTCACCATGAGCAGGGGGCTTATCCAGATGGGCAAAAGACTGTTTAACAAAATTCCTAATTTGTAAGTATCTAAATAAATGAGCAGAGGGGAGCATAAATTTTGATTGCAGCTGAGCAAATGAAGCAAAACAATTGTCGATGTAGAGGTCCTTAATAGTGTGAAGACCTAATGCTGACCAAAGCTTAAACACAGGGTCCATCAAGCCAGGTGAAAAAGAAAGGTTTTCAGTTATTGGAGCAAAAATGGATAGGTCTGGAAGGCACAAAGCACCTCTAACTTGCTTTAAGATCCTAAGAGAATGACCTAGGACAAAATCATTACTTAAAAGTTTGGTAGGTATGTTGGGCTTAGAAAACAGAATACCATCAAGTGATGTACCAAAAATCGATTTAGCATTGTGTGCCTCTACCAAAGGCCAAGAAGGACCGCATCCCCTCTGAACAGCAGGAACAGCTGAAACACTGCTCCAGAAAACCCACAATCTGGCATTGCAAGCCCAGTAATAGTGCCTAAAAACTGGGAGGCCTAATCCGCCCTCAGAGGAGGGTTTCTGCAAGTGTGCCTTTGAAATTCTATGGGGTTTATTTGCCCAGATGAAAGACAAAATGATAGAGTCAATAGTTTTAAAAAAGGATGAAGTGAGAAAGATGGGTATGTTTTGGAAAAGATGAATAAATTTAGGAAGTACTACCATTTTAATAATATTGACACGTCCAATCAAAGAGAGTGGAAGAAGAGTACATTTATCTATCTTAGCTTTAATACTGTCAACGAGGGCCTGAAAATTCAATTTAAATAGCAGCTTACGGTTTCTGGGAATGTTAATACCTAGGTATTTAAAGTGACTGCTGGTGGTTTTAAAAGGTAAGCTAGAGATGAAGCTAGAGTCGAGCCCATCTGCCAGTGGCATAAAAATGGACTTGTCCCAATTAATTGTGAAACCAGAGAGTTGTCCAAATTTGTTAATGAGATGAAGCAGGGGAGGCAAAGAGAGCCTGGCATCAGACAGTGTTAGAGCCACATCATCTGCATATAGAGTTATAGTAGATTTGACAGGACCACAGGATATACCTACAATATCAGAGCTGCTTCTAACTGCAATGGCCAGAGGCTCCATAGCTAGAGCAAAGAGCAGTGGAGATAAACAGCAACCCTGCCTAGTCCCCCGGTGAAGTAGAAATGGATGTGATCTATCAAAATTTGTCAGTACCGATGATCTTGGCCAAGCATAAAGCATACGTACCAAAGTTGTAAAATTACTACCAAAGCCAAATTTCTCAAGCGTAGCAAACAGGTATTTCCACTCAATTTGATCAAAAGCTTGTTGTGCATCTAATGAAATAACAGCTGAATTTGGAGAATTTGGTCCATACAGTACATTCAATAGACGACGGGTATTAGAGAAAGCAAACCTATCTGGGATAAACCCGGTTTGATCGTATTGAATTGAAGTGCCCAAAAATTTATTAAGACGTGAAGACAAGACTTTTGCAATGATTTTTTGATCACAGTTTAATAAACTAAGTGGGCGATATGAAGTCACATTGGTGGGGTCTCTGTCCTTCTTAGGGAGAAGACAAACGTGGGCATCATATATGCTATCAGGGAAAGAGCCCCGTGCAATAGAGCAGTTCACCATTCTGAGTAAAAGTGGAGCGATTATATCAATATGGGCTTTATAAAATTCTATGTTGAACCCATCCGGCCCGCAGGCTTTACCACTAGGGAAAGAAAGGATAGCAGCTCTGACTTCTGTGATGCTAAATTCAGCATCAAGCGCTTGGGTGGCAGATTCTGTAAGGGTCGGTATGCTCAGAGAGTTAAGAAAGCTAAAAAGCTCAGAGTCAGTAGCGTTAGATTTAGAAGAGTACAGTGTGCTGAAAAACTCCACAAATCTGTCATTAATCAGCTTAGGATCAGTAAGTAATTCACCAGTAGAGGAGGCAATTTTGTGTATGGTCCGATGGGCTTGCACATCTTTTAATTGTCTGGCAAGTAATTTATGGGGTTTATCTCCCAACTCAAAGTGTCTTTGTTTCAATTTAATAATATCGCTTCCGACTTGGGTATCCAAAATATGATTGTATTCAAGTTTTAGTTTTAGAATGGCATTAGATATGCCTTCAGTATCAGATTGGCGAAGTTCCTCCTCTAATGTTGATAATTCAGACTCAATTTGGGACAGACGATTTAATCTAGTTCTTTTCGAAAATGTTTGAAAGGAGATGATCTTGCCACGCAATACTGCCTTAAATGATTCCCAAAGAGTGGAATCAGAGACCTCCCCATTGTCGTTGTGTTTTAAGAAATCTGAAATCTCAGTGGAAACATAAGTGGAGAAAGTTTTGTCTGACAGAAGGGTAGAATTGAATTTCCAATTGAAAATTCGAGGCTGTAAATTAAAATCTATTTTCATGGTAAGTGGGGCATGGTCAGAAATCAAGGTTTGATGATAAGCAGAGCTGATAATACTGGGTAATAGTCTAGAATCTGTAACAAAGTAATCTATTCTGGTAAAGCTACGATGTACAGGTGAAAAAAAAGAATATTGCCTGTCATTTGGATGCTGAAGCCTCCAAACGTCAACCATGTTGTGTGACTTTACCAGGTTGTTCAAAACTGCCGTAGATCTAGTAGTGGGGGCTATTTTTGTAGATGATCTATCCAAAACAGGATCAAAATAGCAGTTAAAATCGCCACCAATTATTATATTAGACATATTATATTCAGGAAAAGAAATCAGGACAGTCAAAATTAGGAGCATAGATATTTAGCAAAACCAGTGGAAAAGAGTTAATGGACCCAGAGACCAAAACAAATCTCCCACCCGGATCAGTAACGACGGATCCAAATATAAATGGAGTGGTTTTCCTTATGAGTATAGCAACACCTCTGGCCTTAGATGTGAAAGTGGACTGGTAAACCTGCGACACCCAATTTGCTCTTAAACGTCTCTGTTCATTGGAGTGAATGTGAGTTTCCTGAAGAAAAATGATATCAGAAGATAAATGCTTCAAATGAGACATAACCTTCCCACGTTTCAAAGCTCTGCCTAAGCCCTTGCAATTCCAGGATGTAAATGTCAAAGGACTTGTTCCAAAACCGATAGCATTGTTACCCCGCATCTAAATGAGAGGTGGTATGACATATGGACAGGTGACAAATAATACAAAGGACTGGCAAAAAAACGGTTAAAACTAAATTAACAACAAGAACACTGAACCCCATCCCCCAAAAAGAAAAAGGCCACAAAAAAGAACAAGAACCACTGCGGCCCATCCCAGCATGCATTAAGGGGACTGCCGGGAAGAGGAGCACAAAAAAACAAAAAAGAAAAGAGAAAAAAAAAACATCCTTCGGATCCGGCAGCTCCGCACCAGACTCCATTAATGAAAACAATAGTTACACCCATAAGTCGACTGATTGGGTTAAAAAAAAGACGCCAACATATAAAATGACTTGTGTATAACCAAATTTATAATATAAACGATCTCAGTACTTCACGATAGATCAAAGTTTTAAGACGTCGTAGCAAAAAACAAAACAATGATAGAAAACTATCACCACAGAAGCATTCAAAAAATGATTGAACGAATCGCGACTCTCACTATAGGAAGAGAAGAGTGAGAATGTTCAACAACACAGCCGCATCAACAACATGAACAAGTACATTACCAGGTCACGATTACAGTGAGTCCGCAAAACGTTCAGCTTCAGCAGGAGACTTGAACGTGTTAGTGATGTTGTTGTGAACTACCCGAAGCTGGGCCGGGTAGCGCAGACTGCAAGTCGCTCCGGAAGCGCTAAGCTTTTTCCTGACCGAATTGAAGGTCATCCGCTGCGCAAGGACCTCCGCAGTGTAGTCGGGGAAGATGGACAGACTCTCTCCATCGCAGCTCAACGGTGCACGTTGGCTTGCCAGACGCAAGACATGCCACACGTCTTTCTCATGATGCAACTTGGCTATGATAGCCCTCGGTCGCTGGCCAGCCGTTGGTTTTGGTCTAAGGGTGCGGTGTGCCCTCTCCACTTTTATCGGCTTAATAAAGTTGTCTTTCCCCAACACATCCAGTAGCAGGGATGAAACAAAGTCCGCAGGCTTACCGCCCTCAGCACCTTCCTTCACTCCGACAATCCTAATGTTGGCCCGACGCGAGCGCGCCTCCATCTGGCCTAGCTTGTCACGCAGGTTGTCGGTGGCCGCCATTAGTTCCTTGCACGTAGCTTCAAGCATGCAAACACGGCCGTCCATTGTAGTAAGCGACTCATCGATAACATCTAGACGCTGTTCGGATGACCGGATATCTGCCTGGAGCTTAGACAGAGTAGACTCAATTGTGTCAAGGCGGGTCTCCATAGAAGTTTTTAGGCTAGCGATAGCTGCTAAAATGGCGTCAGTGCTCGCAGAGTTTTCAGCTACTGCTTTCTGGCAGTGTGTTGCGCCTTTTTTAGGCGGCATGTCGACCAGTCTTTATCGTAGTCGATGCAGATCAGAAGGGCTGTTGAACAGTTAAGTAAAGAGGCAGGGTGTCGCGTTAATTGTTGGAAATAAGAAGAAAAGTGCGGAGCTGAGAAGAGTGCGTCCTACTCCATCAGTGTACACGAGCGCCCCCCGCAGGAGGTGTATCACTTCACCGGTTTTCTACTTAGTGAGAGTGTTTACATTGCAATATGCCTTTGTGACATTCATTAGTTCCCTCACTGACACACAAAACAAAACGACGACTACACAACAGACTAACTATGCATGACAACAGAACAGACTAACTACACATCCATGCTAAACGTCACAAATCTCCCACATCTAAAAACGCTCTCTCTCTCACTCGTTCGCTCTGACTCGTTGCCGTTACCGTCACTCCCCAAACTCTCCCCTCACCCTAAAATCCAAATGCCACATATGGCTTTTTTTCCTTTCTTTATTGTTTTCGCGCTGTCCTTAGAAAAGGCTTAAAAAAAGAAAAAAAAAAAAACACAAAAAAACGTTACAACGACAACAGTATTTTTTTAAAAAAAGCAAGGCTTATATATTTTTATCATAACTCTGGGTTTACTGGCCTGCATAGCTGGACTGGCCATCAGGCATTCCGGTGCCTGGTGGGCCGATGGTGATTTTTCGTTTTTATGGGCCGATGAGTTTTTTGGGTTTTTTTTCAATAACAGTATAAACAATGAAAGGTGGTGGATTGTCCAGATGCTGGCAGATGTGTAAAAATAACTCAGTTGTTTGGTGGTGGCTATGGCGGAGCCTCCACAGAGGCCAGCAGGTGGATGAGGGAAAGGGGAGGCAGGAGAAGGAGGCGGCACCCGGTCCAAGTGTGGATGAACTGAACAGGTAGGAAGTTTTGACCTGCAGTCTGTCTTGGTCAGATATAAACCAAGTTTAGGTGGAGTTTATTTTCATTCGTATTTTCGTACTAGGTAGCATGCTGGAGTTTCTATAGAGATTGACAGACCATGTGACTTTCGCGCATTGCTTTGTGTGTACCCGTGTGCAACAAAATCAAAACACTGCAATAAGTGCTAGTATTTCCGTATTTGCGGTTTTAATCCGTACTTGCATTTTATTTGCCCCAAAAACAGTTGTGTACAAAACGACAGAGAACATGACAGGTCCGTACAAAGACAGAATTGACGAAAAGGCAAAAAAAAAAAAAAGTAAAAAATCAAAGGAGTGAAAGGGTTAGACCCATACGAGCATACAGAGTGGAGTAAGGACGTTAGCATGCTGCCCAACTTTCATCACGGACATATTTATTATTATATGGTAGACTTGTAGTCAAGACCGCCTAATCCGAGACCAAGACAAGACCAAGACCAGAGGGTATCAAGACCAAGACAAGACCAAGACCAGAGGGTATCGAGACCAAGACAAGACCAAGACCAAGACCAAGTTGAGACGAGACCAAGACCGAGACCGAGTCGAGACGAGACCAAGACCAAAACCAAGACCGAGACAAAAAAAGTCTTTAAACTGCAGCCAGATGCTGCTTCGTTTACGGGTCTCAGGCATATTTATGTGTTTTTGCTTTCGCACAGCCCTCCTCACCGCTGTCTACTGTCTCACTCACTTACTGAGAGGACAGACGCACACGCCACTTGACTGTCGCGTCTCTCACCCTCTCTGTTTTTCACATAATGATATTATCCTATATCCTCGCATGTGATTGGCCACAATATGGAGGGATTGGAGCATAACTGAGCCACTGTGTGAGAGCTGAGCAGCGAAAGGAAATTAAGTGAGGGTAGAAATGACTGAAAGATTATTAGGCTCTGTTTTGAGTTTTGTTCAAAAAAGAATGACTTCATATAGGAAAAAAAATAAATATCACATATGCAGGACACCTTAAACTAGTTTTTTAATTAAGCAGCAAGGCAGAACAAAGTCGGGCCTGTATCAAGACACAGGGACTAAACCCCAATTCAACCAGACCCTGAACTGATCCGGAATTAAAACAGGACTACAACAGTAACCAAGACAGAACCAGAATCAGAACTAAATGATAGTAGCACTGAAAATCATCATAGACCTGCACTACACTTATTTTTAATTCTACCAAAGTCCACTATTTAGATTCTGAAAAGTTTATATAATTATTTAGCCTTGTTGTGCAAACAAGCCTGCATAACTTAATAAATATAGAATTTGAAAAGTAACAAATGGTATCTAAAAAGATACAGGTACTAGATACATGTTCTGATGAGTTTTGGCAAACAACCATTTGACTAACACGTGTGTCTCACCTGCTCTTGTTCCATCTCTGTTCTGTCCTCATTCTCCTCTCTCTCCCTCTTTGTGCTGACAATCAAGCCAAACACCAACATCATCAAATATGCAGTGGAAACCAGATATTTACATACTCTTCAGATAAAAACACAAACACTTTTTTAATTGTAACATCAAATCAGACTAAATGTTTATTTTTTTAGATTGATAAATATAAAAATCATATTTGTTAACTTTAAGAGTAAAGAGAGAAATTGTCTGTATTTCTTAATTGCAAATGGCACCAAATTGTATTCAAAATTGAGCCACACTTATGGAGCTCCACAATTCTTTTCCTGGTGTTTTGGTTGACATCTCTTGATTTTCACATGTCACAGAAACAGGCTCTGTGTTTTGCCTTATATACATCCACAGGTGTGCCACCAATTTACTCACATGGACTCTACTAACCTATCAGAAGCTTCTTAAGCTCAGAATGGAATCGTCTGGAGTTTTCTTATTAATTAACAATAAACTTAGTGTATATGTACTCCTAAATCTGATGAAAGTGATTAAAATAGACAGCTCTGTCTCTTTTTATTCTGACATTTAACTAATTCAAAAGATATTTCAACATTTATTTATCTAAAACAAAAGTTTACTCTAAATTGATGTTTAACAGTAAAAAATAGTTTTTATGTTTTCTACCTAAAGTGTATGTAAATATCTGGTTTCATCTGTGAATATACTGCTGTGTATTGAAATTCCTCTTGTTTTGCATAGATATACTGAACAACATACAAAGCATAACATATAAAATAACATCTACCTGAGTTTTTTCTTTGAAAGAAGCTCCTTATGTCCATTGTTGTGTTCATCAGTACACAATTGAAACCGATTTAGAGAGTTTGTTTAGCCGTGGAGGGTAACAACTGAAAATATGAAATGTAAGCTAAGGCTCTCTAAAAAATCAGCATTGTTGTTCGGCTTTTTATTTATCCATTTGATTCACTCGAAGAGTAAGTAACGCAACCAACTGATCAGTTTGATATCAATCTTTTGTGATACACCGTCATATTTACATTATTAGTTCAGTACGAATGATTTGCTTTGGTACCTGGTCAAACTTAAGCTGTCCTCTGTCTGCAGCAAACTCGCAGGCAGCAGCTTCTCCCCCCTCGCTCACATGCGTGCTGTGCTCAGTCGCCTAGTGCCTGAGCTCGGATCATACCAAAATTAGGGGGAATTTACGACGGTGCCCCATGCTTCTGAAAAAATGACCCGGGCTTAAGCCCAGTAAGCCACCCCCCCACTCCACTGATGGTTGACTCCAAATCTCCCGAACACTATGTCGATTTGAGAACGGAAGACCGAAACAGCGAGACCAAGACCGAGACCAAGACAAAAGTCCGTCGAGACCAAGACAAGACCAAGACAAAAGTCCATCGAGACCAAGACCGAGACCAAGACAAAAGTCCGTCGAGACCAAGACGAGACCAAGACCACGTAAAAGTGGTCTCGAGACCGGTCTCGAGACCAAGACCGGTCTCGAGACATCCAACTCTATTATATGGTCCTAAGTTTTAGTGCAGACACTCACAAAATGTTTATTAACTTCAGATCCCTGCAACAAGCCCAGGTCCAGTTTACTTTGGTGATTTGGACTATTCCATTTCACAGCTGTTGTTAAATTCTTTACCTTTATCTCTTGTACAGGCCAACGCAATCTATTTGTCGTTTCAGGTTGTGTAGCAGCCCTTGCATCAAGAACGACAGAAGAGTCTCTAACGGGTGCAGCCATTTATTTTCCTCACCACACACGGCTCATTCTCTGGACATTGAGCACCGTGAAAACTATAAAAACAGAAAAGAATTGATACCTTTACAGTCCCTTTGAAGCATAACAATGAGCAATAACAACAATGAGTTTCAGTTATTCCAGGTAAGTTCAAACAAGTAATTCTAAGATATAAAGTCACAGATTAAATAAAACAAAAAAAAAGGGTTACTTCAAACAGCATCAAGAGGTTACACAGCTCGGTCAAATAAAATATAACAACAGATCACCTCTCATCACATACCTCATTCCGCTTGCCAAGGGTGCAAACTCCGGTGAACACTTAAACACTTTGGCCCGTTTCTCATGGGGTGCTGCTAGCTTGCATGACACACATGTCTAAGCTAAAAATAGCACATGGATGTAAGTAACGTAAGTACAGAACCAAAAGGTTTCCAGATAGCTCACAATACAACCGCAGCAACATACTGTACATTGGAAACACACCTATCATACTTATCAAAGTATTATCGTAACTTACATGAACTTTGTACAACTTATTCTCTTCGCGCGACAGACTGCTCCATACATGTTACGGGGCATGCCTCTGAGCACATCTCTCCTTAGTGCGACTGCGCATCCAGTTCCGACAACCCCCGCAAGGATGACTTAAGGTACAGATCAGCGGTTCATTACAGGTTGTACTATTACACAACATTTTCAGATCTAATAGAAAGCAAATGAGTGTTTCATAATTCATTCAATTTATTGTCTTCATTTATAACTGGCATTATTGTTTCATTCTATTATAGAATCTTACAAGAAATAGGCAACATTGTATTTCATTATGGTTTATTAGCTGCTTCAGTGAAAAACAAATCAGAATTTATTTAATATTAATTTCTAGTATCAGCTGATGTTTGCTGGAGCCACAGCTGTAAAAGCTGCTGGTCATGATATCGGTTTGGATATCCTGGTGAGAGGGAAACATGCAGATGAAACCAGGAGATGTCCTTACTGAATCATCAGAGCTGAACAGGTGATGGAGAAACAGGTTTACCTTTTAGGTGACATGAATGAGTTGAAGGGAAGTTATGAACTGTTTCTGAGAGACAAATAACACCAGGATCATTTTCTATGTAGCTGACAGCTGGTAACTGTGCAGGGGCAGGTCTAGCAAAGTTTTGCCAGGGGGCCAGGTAGGGTATTAATAGGGAAAGGGGGGCACAAAGAAATACTTTTCTTTCTTATTTTCATTTAAAATGTTTCGCTTTTAATAAATAATTATCTGAATCTTACAACCAAAGTTTTTATCTGATGTAAAATGTATAGAAATCATACATATAGCAACAAAACAGTGTACATCACTGTCACAACAGCGTCTGTTTTCATTCAAAGGCTTTATGGTTTTTCCTATAATACCTGGTGGGCCGGTCTCTAGTCAAAATGCCCGGGCAGATTTTTTGTCCCAGTCCAGCCCTGCTTGCCTGTAAATACAATTTAAAAACTTTGAAGTCCGAACTTTCAACACGGGCTGAAAGACTCAGCGTGGCTGCAGCTTGATGCTATGTCAGCTTAAATCAGTCATGTGATTTGGAGGTGCAGCGTGTCCGTGGACCACAGAGGGTTAATAACACTCACCTTCCTTCCATTTCCAGAGTGTAACATCCAACCACCTGTGTGAAATCCGAAATTCCCATGGTGTTGTTCAAAATGTGCTCTGGCACAATCACAAGCAGCTATAAGACAAGAAAAAAGCCGGTCGCGCTATGGGCTGAACCATTTGTTAATGGTGGAGGGGGGGTAACAATATGCAATATATTCAGTTTTAGCATTTATATTCACTGTTAACTGTAATTACGATCAAGTGTTAATGCTATCCTTTTTTAATAAACAACACTGTCATATGCAAAACTAGGGTGGTACCTGGGATGCCAAGGGATTATTTCAATGTGGCACTAGCCACCCCATGGTCCGGGGGGATTTTCGAGATTGATAAAAATGTCCAGGTCCGACGGACCCATGTCTGTGACGTCATTCATCCCCGAACTGCTGCTTTGTGAGCACTTGTTCTGCGCTCACAGACGGGACAGACAGCGCGCAGCAACGCACCTACTGATGTTTAAAAGATCCCAAAGCACAAGTGCATCTTTTCAGACGAACTGCAAAAGAAATTTCCCTCGTACCGACCCAGTACTGGTAATTTTTCTTATGCAGATGAGGCATTATTTCCGTACCATTATTTAATTTCAGAGGCTTTTAAGTTATTTGTTTTGCACTCGTTGACTTGTAAAAGCCTATATGACGTATTTTATTTCACAATTCATTAACCGCACAGAGAAGTCATCGTTTAAATGTGTTATTAAATATGTTTCTTTAAGCAAGTTCTTCGTGACTGAGTGTCCTCTTATTTGAATATCAAAATATGGTTACCCTAAAAGTTTACATGATTGAAATAACTTGAAGACATACACAAAAAGAAGATAGCTCAGTAGGTGGAGCGTTAGCCCAAGGTACTGTCCCTACACACTGCTCCCTGGGCGCTGCATTGGTGGCTGCCCACTGCTTCATTGAGTGAATGGGTGGGTTAAATGTATAATTTCACTTGTAATTAATTAATACACCGGAAGACAAAAACTCGAAGTCATAACGTAAAAACTACAAGTCCCAGCATCCTCTGTGTTTAGCAGTGAAAGTGAAAGTGTTGATCCTCCGTTCAGAGCAGCAGGAAGAGGAAGGTGGAGCTGGTGAGTGCTAACATGAATACGTTTCTTCTTATCACATAAAATAATCCACGCTATTCCTGCCTGTGGGTGAAATGTGAGGCCGGTCGACTTCTCTCAGCACTTTACGTTCACTCCGTGATTTCCTGTAAGTAGAGTTTAGTTATCTGAGCCTCCATTTAGTGTGAGAGAGCAGGAGGAGAGTGAGAGCTGTGCTGAGGCAGGGTGAGTGTTAACACCGCTCTGACATTATCGTCTCTGTGGCGGGAAGAAGAGTCTCCGTCAGTGGAGGCAAAAATAATCTCACTTTGGTTTTTCAAAGGAAACTACTTTATGTCGGAAGAGGCCGCGCACTCATTGGATAACGACTTGTCAGTCTCAAGTTATTAGCCAATCAGCGTGCAGATTCACAGAAAGACCCGCCCTTTCACGACATTTTTAAAACCTAAAATGACGACAGTGGAAAAGTCAGGCGGTTTCTTAATATGCGTACTTGCGTTCTCGTGGACTTGTGATACGGGATCAGTCACAGACCAAATACTGTTCCAATTCAAAATACGCATCAAGCCGTGTACGCTAAAAAGAGTCTCCGTCAGTGGAGTTCAGGCTGACTTTATGAAACTGTGATGTTTGAGCCACTTCCTGTTCTCAGTCCTGGCGTCCTGATCACCGAGCTTTCTGTTGCTCTGATATCTGATATTGATTATATCGGTAAACAGGCTGTAGGCATAAACATCAGGTCTGGTCTGAAAATACCTTCAAAAACAAACTTTAAGAGTTTTATGTCTGTGAGGCCGCACGCTGATTGGATCAAGACCTGTTAGTCTCAAGTTATCAGCCAATGAGCGCACAGATTCTCAGTAAGACCTTATCACAGCGTTTTTAAAACTAAAATGGCGACAGTAAAACTGTAACGTGTCCTGTAATCTATAAACACTCTGTGATGAATAATCTGAAGTCATTTTGAGCCTGAAAGTAGTTTCCTGTCACAGAGTAGAAGCTGCAGGCAGTTTTTTGACTTTATATTTAATTTATTCCAAAATAAATCAATAAAGGTAGAAAAGAACTCTCACTGACATTAAAATCTATTTTTAAAGACAGATGTGACAAAGTGCAACAAATATAAGATGACATGTTTACAGATATTTGAAGTATTGATCATATGTAGAACACAGAGCAGGTCCAATAACACAGTCATCCTGCTCACAAACAGCACTTTGGTTTCATGAGCTCACTTCCTGCAGGGATCCTCAGCTTCTCTCCAAAGAGTAACATGTGGGCTCCTCAGCATGATGATGATCCCAAACACACTGAGTTCCTTCATCCACCTGATCATCTACTTATTAAATAATGTGATGGTTTTGGTGTTTTTCTAAAGACTTTGAGCCTCTAAAACAGGGGTCTCAAAATCACGGCCCACGGGCCATTTGCGGCCCACGTCACCTCTACTTGTGCCGCATATTGATATGAAGAAATATTTTTTAAAATTGTTATTCGAAAAATGACTTCATATGAAGGCATTATGACTGGAGTGTTACTGGGCGGTGTTGTTGCTGCAGGGAGACCGTGTGGGACTGCCCCTCCCGATGTGTGTGTGTCAGCGCCAGGAGCTGCTACCGAGCAGAAACGGGAGATGGAAGCATTTAAATATAATAATAACCACTGCAGCCAAAAACAGCGTCTGACAAGCCCAGTTGTAATTAAGCTATCAAGACTCGACTGTACACTGTGTTCGTGTTTTTCTCCCACACAATAAAGTTCTGTTGGAGCAGCCTTTCAACGCCTCTCTCTGTCTCTCGCTAGCAAAGTTGGCCCAGACAGTAAAGCTAGCTCCCGGCTACGAGCCCGACACGGAGCCCGACGTGTTAGCCAGAGGTCCCTTTACTACGGTTTGGAGCCGCGGACCTGACCGAGGTAACAAGAGAGTACAGACATGTTGAGGGATTGGCTGTGTTAGTTCAGTGACAGATTTATTTGGAAAGAAAAACAGTTTTCACTTGCAATCAAAAACTAAAGTGTACGCCTATGTCTGCATTTTTATTTTGTTAAATACAAACAAAATGATAGCAAATGTGCTGCCACGTGTCTGACCAGAAAGAGCGACCAATCTGATTATTTGGTAGTTCAATGAAAGGCTTCAGGTAGTTAAGAGTGAGAAAAAAAATTGTGTTCATGTGTGTTTGCAGTTTTTTCTTGTTATACAATATTTGAAGTTAAATAAAACAAACAAAACTCTACATTTCAGGAAATATTAGTGGGTGTTTTCTTGTTTGTTTTTTTGTACTACTTGAACACTAAAGTGGCCCGCGGCTCATTTGAGTTTGAGACCCCTGCTCTAAAATAACTGGTTTGGACTTTAGGGCCAAAGCTCCAACATTAGAAACCCGTCAGTGTGATGCTTCCAGTACAACAGCACCTCTGAGTGTGTGTGTTTACCTCTCAGACTAACTCCACCCTGACATTGAGAAGATGGAGGAAGAGGACCGGAGCAGCATCTGCAGTATCCAGCTGTGTGTTTGTGAGGAGTGACTGGTCCAGAAACAGACCTTCTACCTTCAGTCATGGACCTGCACCAACAATGGTCTTCAATCATGGAGCTCAGCTGACCATGTAAGAGATCTGCTAACTTAGAGTTCAAAGGTTGTTTATAAAAATGTGTTCGGCCAGTGACATCATAAATGATTTCTAACAGTGGTCTGTGTATGATAGGACTATGTTACATTATAATTATACTTGTGGAGTCGCAAGTTTGCCTCTCTTTCGTCCACTTTTGTCTCTACACAACTCCCCCTCCCCCATAGCTTCACCTGCAGACAACGAGAAGATGGACACACAGCCATCAAAGATGAGCTGGTCGGGAAAAAGAAAGCATTTGGGAGATTACTATTTTAGTGCTGGTAGCGGTAATCTTGTTAAAATGACATTAACGCCATAACTGCATTAACGTGGGAAATCTCTGTCAACAAGTTACCGCAGATCGCCATGTGCGTGTGGCTGCACGGCGTCAGCGTATTGATGGTGTTAACGTGTTGACGCTGTGCAGCTAGCACTAATAGTATTCTCACCATTTACCAAATCGCCATGAAGAGTGTGTGAAACTGTGTGCTGCATCCCAGACCGCGAAGTCTCCCAGCCTCCTGCCCCGAAACAAACCACCTTACAAAACTCGTATACCGTATTTTTGGGGCTATAACCTTACACTGAAATGCTTTCATTTTCTCAAAAATCGACAGTGCGCCTTATATATAAATTTTGGTTGTGCTTACTGACCGCAAACTGATTTTATTTGGTACACAGCGCTCAGAAATCTGTTAAAAATGTTTTGGTACGACTTTGGTAAGCTACGAAGCTGCACCGACTGATGGACTGTTGGAGCGTTACGGCTACCGTAGTCTGGAGCCTCACAGAGTAATACGTTCTGTGCTTCAACGTAATATTACTGTATTGAGTGTGTATAATGAACACAAATGGCTCCTGTTAAGAGACATGATTACAAAGAGGATTTCAAACTCCAGACTGTCAGTCACGCAGTAGAAGTTGGGAACAGAGCAGCTGTGAAACCTGTCTTTGTTATTATGCTCAGCGTCTGTTAGTTTACATTTTGACTGCACAATTGTGAGCTTTTTGTTTTGCACAAAAACAACATTGTTTTATTTTATTTATGGAGCATCATTATTTAATAAATGCTGATAATTTATTTGTGAGTAATTGTTTCATGTACATTAATAAAAATGCCTGTGTGAGATTTGGGACACAGTGTGACTAAGAACTCTTTTTGTTCCCTATTTTATGGCTTAAAAAATATCGAGATGTATATCGTATATTGCCATCCAGCTAACGAATATCGAGATATGAATTTTGGGCCATATTACCCACTCCTAGTGTACGATAATGCTAGTTTGGGGCGTATTTTCCTGCTAATGCAAACGCATCTACTTTGCCCTTTGTCTGTCGCTTTGGACAAAGACGTCCAATGAAACTCAGAAGAACACAGTTTGCACCGCCAGCAGGCAGAGGAAGTGGCTGACATCCAGAAGTCCTACCAGTGGCTGAACAAAGCTGGACTGAAGGACAGCACAGAGGCACTAATCATGGCAGCACAGGAACAAGCTCTGAGCACCAGATCCACGGAGCCCGGGGTCTACATGGGTCTTTTTTGGGTGGTTTTCGTGGTGTGTTAATAGCGACTTTGTTTCTTTGGACCTGACCAAAATATTTCATTTTCCAGTTCAGTTGTGTTCTTCTGCAGCAATGACTAACACTAATGGTATATTTTTAGCTGGATCGTTCTATAAAAACATGAATCAAATCTGAGAAAAGTTCCCACCTGACTGATCATACTTGCTTCTTTTATGGCTTTTGTGGTATACTTTATCAGTAATTCATGTGATATGAATATCATGTGTTTGTGTTTGCAGGGGTCAGAGGTCACAGTCTCCAGTATCCAGCTGTGTGTCTGTGAGGAGTGACGGGTCCAGAAACAGACCTCCAGACTTCAGTCATGGACCTGCAGCAACAATGGTCTTCCATCATGGAGCTCAGCTGACCATGTAAGAGATCTGCTAACTTAGAGTTCAAAGGTTGTTTATATACATGCATTCTGCCAGTGACATCATAAATGATTCTTTATGGTAGTCCGTGTACGATAATGCTAGTATGGAGCAATCCCAGGTGATGATTTGTCCTGTTTTGCTGTGAACATTTCTGCAGCCGTCTGTAATCTAATCTGTGATAACTGTTGCTGATAGAAACCATCACATTATCCAGTTTGTGTGTTAGAGCTGCTTAAAAGATTTAAAACAGAGATTAATCAGTAATTCATGTGATATGAATATCATGTGTTTGTGTTTGCAGGGGTCAGAGGTCACAGTCTCCAGTATCCAGCTGTGTGTCTGTGAGGAGTGACTGGTCCAAAGACAGACCTCCAGACTTCAGTCATGAACCTGCAGCAACAATAGTCTTCAATCATGGAGCTCAGCTGACCATGTAAGAGATCTGCTGACTCATTTATGGGTGTTTGAAATGTTGTGATCACTTTGTAATTTAGTTTATATTTGTGCATAAAATGTGATTTTAAACTTAAATTAGACAAAAATGACCCAGTTAGACAAATGAGAGAAGAATATTGGACTCTGGTAAATGATATGACATAAAATCTACTTTAAATATTTTAAAAAGTTTTGTTTTTATTTTTAGTTGTTTGTATTTTTATGAGAACATGTGTGTGTAAGTGTGTCTATACATGAATCAAACAGATTTGTGAGGCTGTGAAAGAAACAGGTGTTAACAGGTCTGACAACCTGTGAGGTTGTTTCCCCTCTGCAGAGTTTCCACAGATGGATTATTGATAAGAGGAGAAAATATAAGATGATTAAAGCCAGAGTTAAAATTCAGTGCTGTGAGAGTCAGTTAGTTCAGCTGGTTGGAGGAGCTGTGTGAAACTGTGTGTCAGCAGGAGGAGACGGTGACATCACTGTTTACAAGACTGTTGGAAATGAGTCTGTGACAGAAATCTGTAGCATCAGTCTATGAGAATCATTTTACTGTCTCTGACAACCAAGAACAGATACGACCAACATAAGCTTTGAATTTAGTGACGGGAACAGAACAGCACTGTGTGTGACATGGTGATATTACACTGTGTGACATGGTGATATTACACTGTGTGACATGGTGATGTTACACTGTGTGTTACATGGTGATGTTACACTGTGTGTGACATGGTGATATTACACTGTGTGACATGGTGATGTTACACTGTGTGTTACATGGTGATGTTACACTGTGTGTGACATGGTGATATTACACTGTGTGACATGGTGATATTACACTGTGTGACATGGTGATATTACACTGTGTGTGACATGGTGATATCACACTGTGTGTGACGTGGTGATATCACACTGTGTGTGACGTGGTGATATCACACTGTGTGTGACGTGGTGATATCACACTGTGTGTGACATGGTGATGTTACACTGTGTGTTACATGGTGATGTTACACTGTGTGTGACGTGGTGATATTACACTGTGTGTGACGTGGTGATATTACACTGTGTGTGACATGGTGATGTTACACTGTGTGTTACATGGTGATGTTACACTGTGTGTGACATGGTGATGTTACACTGTGTGTTACATGGTGATATTACACTGTGTGTGACATGGTGATGTTACACTGTGTGTTACATGGTGATGTTACACTGTGTGTGACATGGTGATATTACACTGTGTGTGACATGGTGATATTACACTGTGTGTGACGTGGTGATATTACACTGTGCGTAACATGGTGATATTACACTGTGTGTGACGTGGTGATATTACACTGTGCGTAACATGGTGATATTACACTGTGTGTGACGTGGTGATATCACACTGTGCGTAACATGGTGATATTACACTGTGTGTGACGTGGTGATATTACACTGTGTGTGACATGGTGATGTTACACTGTGTGTTACATGGTGATGTTACACTGTGTGTGACATGGTGATATTACACTGTGTGTGACGTGGTGATATTACACTGTGTGTGACATGGTGATATTACACTGTGTGTTACATGGTGATATTACACTGTGTGTGACATGGTGATATTACACTGTGTGTGACGTGGTGATATTACACTGTGTGTGACGTGGTGATATCACACTGTGTGTGACGTGGTGATATTACACTGTGCGTAACATGGTGATATTACACTGTGTGTGACGTGGTGATATCACACTGTGCGTAACATGGTGATATTACACTGTGTGTGACGTGGTGATATTACACTAAAGTGCTTTGTGCCACATTAGCACAGCATGTACTGACAGAGCAGTGCAAGCAGAACAAAGCAAATGAGCAAAGTGATGTAAACAGAGTAAGTGAACAGAGTGAGCAGAGTAATATCAGCAGTAATGAAGCTCCACTGTGTGCAGACCTGAGGTCAGATTCCTCCAGGCTGATGTTCAGGATCTACAGAAACGTGTGGTTGTAGTTACTGCTGCACTGTGTGCTGACAGCAGATACTCAGAACAAAGCGCTGCAGAGTTGTTCTTTATAAACATCAGTACATATACAATATGGATTATGGCAGTGAATGAACACGTTTCTGTCTTTTGTTTCATTGGCTTCTTTTTTCTGCCTGTGTTCATGTGATTAATGTCTAACACATAAACAGGTTTGTAGTCAAACATCACATCATCAGGGAGGCATCATGAAACAAAGTTACTGCTGGAGGCTGAACTCAATTTGGTGGCAATGTTCAAAAATATAACTCAGATGATTTCAAAGCTTTTAGTTCTTCTTCTTCACTTCTGTAAAATAAGAGAAAGAAAATCAGAACCCAGAAGGTCACTTCCTGCTGACTGAACTCTTTCAAAATAAAGCTGAAAGCTCTGAATGTGACACCGCTGCTCCACCACAGTTTTTAGAGGAGTTCAAAGGTCAGTTCAAAGTGATTGATCCCAGACTTCCAGTACATCCAGTGAAGGACATAATCAGCTCTGTGATGAAGGCTTTTACTGTGCAGTTTGTAGGCTGATCACTCTGTGTTTAATAAGACAGGAACAGCAAAGGAAACGCTGATTCTGAATTCAAACAGAAGTTTCTCCACTTTTCTCTGTGACCATCAGAGCTTCTGCACAGTGTCATCAAATCTGGATGTTTGTCACTGACAGTAAATAATTTTAGTGATAAAGAAATGTGTTCACAGAGGGAGGAAGAGGAAGAGGAGTGGTGTTTGTGAGGAGGAGCAGCTGTCCTGCTGTGCTTTGTGTCAGGACGTCCTGAAGGATCCAGTCTCTACCAGCTGTGGACACTGGTTCTGCAGACAGTGCATCTCCTCATACTGGGACCAGTCTGCTTCATCAGGACACTCCTCCTGTCCCCAGTGTGGAGAAAGATCCAGAACCAGAGCTGGACTGCAGACGGCCAGTCAGAGCAGCTGTATACAAAGTAAGACTGAACATCTGTCTGCTGATGGACTCATTTCTGAAAACTTGTGTTGTTCAGACATTGAAGAGTTTTCTTTCTCTTTAGTCTCATTGTTTTTCTTTCTTTCAGCAGATGTTGGTCTGCAGGAGGTTTTAGATGAACATAAGATCAGTCTGAGGAGGAGATGTGAAAGTGTGACTGAAGGAAGTGATGAAACAGGAAGTAGAACCCTCCTCAACAGGATCTACACTGAGCTCTACATCACAGAGGGACAGAGTGAAGAGGTTCATACCCAACATGAGGTGAGGCAGCTGGAGACAGCTTCCAAGATGGACGCCCTCCATGACACTCCAATCAGGTGCCAGGACATCTTTAAAGCCTTACCTGACCAACAGAGACCCATCAGAGTGGTTCTGACCAACGGCGTCGCTGGTGTTGGAAAAACCTTCTCAGTGCAGAAGTTCACTCTGGACTGGGCAGAGGGCTTGGAGAACCAACACATCAGTGCGGTGGTTCTGCTTTCATTCAGGGAGCTGAACTTGGTCAGGGATGAGCAGTACAGTCTCCTGGAGCTGATCCATGTTTTCTATCCAACATTACAGAGCGTCACAGCAGAGCAGCTCACTGTGTGTAATCTTTTGTTCATCTTTGACGGCCTGGATGAAAGCAGACTTTCATTGGATTTCACCAACATGAAGCTAGTGTCTGATGTCACACAGAAGTCATCAGTCAGTGAGCTGCTGACAAATCTCATCGAGGGAAATCTGCTTCCCTCTGCTCTCATCTGGATAACTTCCCGACCTGCAGCAGCCAATCAGATCCCTCCTACATGTGTTGACAGGCTAACAGAAGTACGAGGCTTCACTGATGCTCAGAAGGAGGAGTACTTCAGAAGGAGATTCAGTGATGAAGAGCTGTCCAGCAGAATCATCTCCCACATGAAGACATCCAGGAGCCTCCACATCATGTGTAGTATCCCAGTCTTCTGCTGGATCACTGCTACAGTTCTGGAGCACATGTTGACTACAGAGCAGAGAGGAGAGCTGCCCAAGACCCTGACTGACATGTACTCACACTTCCTGCTGGTTCAGACAAAGAGGAAGAAGAACAAGTACCATGAGGGACATGAGACGAGTCCACAGGAGCTGATGGAGGCTGACAGGGAAGTTCTTCTGAAGCTGGGGAGGCTGGCGTTTGAACATCTGGAGAAAGGGAACATCATGTTCTACCAAGAAGACCTGGAGCAGTGTGGTCTGGATGTCACAGAGGCCTTGGTGTACTCAGGAGTTTGTACAGAGATCTTCAAAAGAGAGTCTGTGATCTTCCAGAAACCAGTTTACTGCTTTGTTCATCTGAGCATTCAGGAGTTTCTGGCTGCAGTCTACATGTTCCACTGTCACACCAACAGGAAGTCAGAGGTGCTGAAGGACTTCCTGGGAAAAACATGCAAGAAGTCATCTCTGGATGATTTTCTCAAGCTAATCATAAAGAAATCCCTCCAGAGTAAAAATGGCCTCCTGGACCTGTTTGTTCGCTTCCTTCATGGCCTCTGTCTGGAGTCCAACCAGAGACTCTTAGGAAGTCTGCTGGGTCAGACAGACAACAGTTCAGAAACCATCCAGACAGTCATCAACAACCTGAAGAAGATGAACAGTGATAAAATCTCTCCTGACAGAAGCATCAACATCTTCCACTGTCTGATGGAGATGAACGACCTCTCAGTACACCAGGAGATCCAAGAGTTCCTGAAGTCAAAGAACAGATCAGAGAAACTCTCTGAGATCCAGTGCTCAGCTCTGGCCTTCATGCTGCAGATGTCAGAGGAGGTTCTGGATGAGTTTGACCTGCAGAAGTACAACACATCAGCAGAGGGACGACGTCGACTGACTGCAGCTGTGAGGAACTGCAGAAAGGCTCGGTGAGTCCAGATGTGATCATTAACATCATTAATTAGTGTAGATTAGTAGTTTAGTTCTTCAGATATACACAGTATTAAACGACTCTCATTAGTTTGAGATTCTCAAATAAAATGAGATTTTCTGTTGATCAGGAAGTGTGTGTGATCCTGCATTGGTAGTTGTACGCTGTGTGTTGTAGACTCACAACAGGGCCGATCGTGGCTCAAGAGTTGGCAGTTTGTCTTGTAATCGGAAGGTTGCCGATTCGAGCCCCGGCTCCGACAGTCTCGGTCATTATGTCCTTGGCCAAAACACTTCACCTGTCGCCTACTGGTGGTGGTCAGAGGGCCCGGTGGCACCAGTGTCCGGCAGCCTCGCCTCTGTCAGTGCGCCCCAGGGCGGCTGTGGCTACAATGTAGCTTGCCATCACCAATGTGTGAATGTGTGGATGACTGAACGTGTAAAGCGCTATACAAATACAGGCCTTTACTCACATCTACATGTAGTACCTGTGTTGTGTCAGTAGGGGGCAGTATTTTAAATCTGCTGCTGCTGTTGTTGGTCATTCAGATGCTCCTGTTAGAGAGAAGACAGAAAGAAGAATCTATGAAGAGCTTCTTTGTAGTGAAGTGAACTCTAATGTTAAAAACAGTGACAAATATCCAGAGCAGTCACCGTCTGAGCTTCTCCTCTGACTACAGACCAAACTACAGACAGAGTTTAGTGGCATAAACATGGTGAGTGAGGATGAAGGTGCTGAGGAAGACTCTGGTTTAGTGTGATGCACTGACGTCCCTGAGTGACAGAGCTGTGGTTCAGAGTGAGGGCTCAGAGGTGAACCAGCTGTGCTCTCTTACTGCCAACAGTGGGACAAACTGAGTGAGAAGACACTGCTGACATCTGGACTGAACATGTGTCAAATATGTGAGCTAACGCTGATGTCACAGCAGCACATGGATTCACTCTCATTCCTGCTGCTGCTCCTAATGACAAATGTCTGACTTCATGTCCTCATTAATCACAGAGCTGATTGTTCAGTGTTTAGTTGTTGCTGCTGAAATGTCGTCCCTATTTTCTGCTGATGGAATTCACTGCTGTGTTTTTTGCCAAAGACAAACTGATCCATGTCAGTTTATAACAATATTCAAAGTGAACACAGGTTGCTGCTGGACACAGACAGGTAACATCATTTTGACATGCTGTCACCTGGATCTGGAGTCATAAACACTGAAGCCCAGAACAGGAAAACAAATCTTTTTCTGCCAACTAGTGATAAACCTGCAGACTAATGAAAGCTAAAATGAGCCAATCATTTCTTTGTTTAGTTGAAATCAGATCTGATATCAGCAGCTCTGAGTTCATTCATCATTATTGTCCAGTGGTGAGATTTCTGCTGCGTTTGGTAACAGTCAGCAGGTTTTTCCTGCGTGTGGACATGAACAGTCGTACCTGACAGCAGCAGGTAGCAAACAGAGATCATCTTTCCAGCTGGAACTCTTCACTGAGCTGAACTCATTCAAAATGTTCTGGATTCAAAACAGGAAACAGTCCGAATGTGTTTCTTCACTCTGACTCTGGATCAGATCTCACTGACAGACTGTGGATATTATGGAAGCCTAAATGTGACACCATCTTCCTCCCTCATCTGCAGATTAAAGCCAAACAAAGATTCTCATTAAAAGTCTGAAGGTCTGAGAGAGACTGAATCATTGTGTCATGTTGAACACAGTAAGAGGAGCTGAAGCACAGATGTGAAGAGCAGATGTTCATCAGATTATGACCTCACTCTGTTTTGTCTTCATGTACATTCAGTCTGTGTTTATAATGCAGATTTTCTTCTTTTATACTAACACATTTTATATTTTCCGTAATCACAGATTGTGTAAGTGTGGACTCTCAGAGACTCACTGTGAAGTTGTGGCCTCAGCCCTGAAGTCCAACCCCTCCCATCTGACAGAGCTGGACATGAGTAAGAACAACCTGCAGGATTCAGGTGTGAAGCTTCTGTGTGCTGGACTGGAGAGTTCAAACTGTCGACTGGTGACTCTGAGGTGAGTTCACTGAGTGCAGCTGTTGTTGTTTTTCTATATTTCAGATCTTTGATTGATCTTTGAAACTTTCTTTAGTTCCTAATTGTTCAAGATGTGTCTGAAGACAAATGTGAAGAAGTTTGAGTGCTTTCAGAAATGTTGTGTCTTTCCAAACGACTAAACAACAGTTTTTCCTCTTGGCTCCAAATAGAAGTGACAGACTTGAGCAGGGTTCGTTTAAAGGCTGACAGAAGTGGAGTGGTGATGGGGAGATGTTTGACAGGACAGTTTTTAGCCTCCACAGGTTCATAATGTGCTTCATCAGTCAGTGAAGATGAAGTTGGTACTGAATAGGCTGTAGAGTGTGTGAGAAATGTGAATGAGGCTGTTGAAGATCTGATGATAGCAAATAAAACCAGGCTGCAGAGACTTTGAGCTTGTTTAGAAACAGAGAGAGAGAAAAGAAAGACATGAATGTCAAAGCTAATAAATAGGGATGTACCGATACTGGTATCAGTTATCAGGGCCAATACTGTAAAATGTGTGTGTACTCATAATTGTAAAAGTTAACCGATACCAACTTATTTCATGAGTCAGAGGGTGGCTTGTCATTTCAGTTGTAATTTTTTAGATTGGCCACTGGGGGCACATGTCACGCTGAACAGGAACAGGGTTAGGCAAGTGAGACTGGCGGCTCCAGATAAAAAACAAACAAACTGGAGGCTGCTGTAGCTACGCTAAGCAAAATGTCGGCAGTGTGGACTTACTTCATAATATGTGAAGATGACAGAAGCAAGGCCGAGTGCAAATTGTGTACTGGTAAGGTTTTAGATTAGATTAGATAAAACTTTATTAATCCCTCAGGTGGGTTCCTCTGGGAAATTCGGTTTCCAATAGCACAGCACTGATAGAAGTTACAGAATGGGAGCGGAAATATACCATATATACACATATATAAATACAGAGACATATATAAATACAGAGACATATATAAATACAGAGTATACAAAAGGGATAAATAGAATAAATAGGAATAAGAACACAAGGGAATTGCACATTTCAAGTATTGAAGTCTATTGCACTGTTGGATATTAACAAAAAGTATTGCACAGTGAAGTGAAGAGGCACTACAGCTCAGTTGTTCCCCCCTTCTTTGTCCTCCTGTCTCCCCTCCCTCTCCCCTCCAGAGGGGAGTTAAACAGTCTGATGGCGTGTGGGACAAAGGAGTTTTTAAGTCTGTTGGTTCTTGTCTTTGGGAGAAGCAACCTGTCACTGAACAGACTCCTCTGGTTGTTTATGGCCGTGTGCAGAGGATGCCCAGCATTGTCCATAATGTCCAGCAGTTTCTTTAGTGTCCTTTTCTCTGCCACTGAAACCAGAGTGTCCAGCTTCATGCCGACCACAGAGCCAGCCTTCCTGATCAGTTTTTCCAGCCTGGATGAGTCCTTCTTTGCTGTGCTGCTCCCCCAGCACACCACAGCATAGAACAGTACTCCAACAACCACTGACTGGTAAAACATCCTCAGGAGCTTCCTGCAGATGTTAAAAGACCTCAGCCTCCTGAGGAAGTACAGTCGGCTTTGGGCTTTTTTATACAGGTGCTGTCTGTTGCATGACCAGTCCAGTTTGTTGTCCACCCACAGCCCGAGGTACTTGTATGTGGTGACCACCTCCACCTCCTCTCCCTCTATCTGAACTGGCAGTGGACCTGCTCTGGACCTCCCGAAGTCCACAACCAGTTCCTTAGTCTTTGAGGTGTTGAGTTGCAGGTGGTTTGTGTGACTCCATGTGACAAAGTTCCTCACCAGACTTCTGTACTCCTCTTCCTGATCATCCCAGATACACCCCATGATGGCTGTGTCATCTGCAAACTTCTGAATATGGCATAATTCAGAGTTGTAGCAGAAGTCAGAGGTGTACAGGGTGAAGAGAAGAGGGGACAGCACAGTTCCCTGTGGTGCTCCGGTGCTGCTGACCACAGTGTCAGACGTGATGTCCTTCAGCCTGACGTACTGTGGTCTGTCAGTGAGGTAGTCGGAGATCCAAGCGACCAGGCAGGGGTCCACCTGCATCCTGTTCAGTTTTTCCTGGAGCATACAGGGCCGGATGGTATTAAAGGCACTGGAAAAGTCAAGAAACAGGATCCTGACTGTGCCTTTTCCCTTGTGCAGGTGTGAGTGGGCTCTATGTAGGAGATACAGGATGCCATCCTGTACAGGGGACAGGTAGATAGGAGAGTACATCGTTCAATACAAGCGATTTAATAAAACATCTGAGAACACATCATGTGCTGGAATACACCAAGTTTACTAAGGCTAACGCAAAACCAGAGCAGCCAACTTTAACTCAGGTTTTGGAAAAGTGACGAAAAATGTCAAGAGAAAATCCACGAGCAGTTAAAATAACAGAGGCTCTGACTCATCTTATCGCTCTGGATGACCAGCCCCTGTCGGTCGTGGAAAACGTAGGATTTCGCCGTCTTCTCAGCATACTCGAGCCACGATATGAGATTCCCAGCCGCCCATACATCACGGACATAATGATGCCAAAACCTTTTGAAGAGTAAAAAAAACATGCACAACCACATGCAGGAAGTTTCAGGCTTAAGTTTCAGTACAGACATTTGGACAAGCAATGTGTCCCTGATGTCACTCCTCAGTTTAACGGCGCAGTGGATTGATGAGGAGTTTGTTCGTCATCAAGTCACACTACATGCAAAGTCGTTCAGGGGCTCGCACACAAGCCAAACCATCGCAGCTGCTTTCGATAGCATGCTTCAGACCTGGGATATACTGAAGATGTCGTGCTCCAGACAACGCAAGAAATATGATTAATGCCATGAGTGATGCTGAGCTGCCCAGCCTACCTTGTACTGCTCACACTCTCCAGCTGGTTGTTCATGAGGTCCCGTCTCGAGTACATATCAACCAATCTGCGAAGCGGCACCAGCAAGACGTTCAGACCCGCTGTAACGGCACTGGATAGTCATTGATTGGGCAGAAACGGGCTCTGGAAATATTCGTGTCTGAATATGGACTCCCTGATATGCTCATGGCTCACCAGTGGACACTACTGAAGAAGGTGATATCTGTTCTGGGTCCATTCAAGGACTTAATTCGAAAAGTCAGCTCTTCAGATGCCATGGCTGCAGACGTCATTCCACCAGTCGCTGTGCCCCACAGATTTTTTAACAAGGGAGACTGATGAGGACCATGGGATCAAAGCAATGAAGGGAACCTTGGCTGCAGCTGTCAGGATGCGGTTCACTGATGTGGAATAGGTGGTTCATTAATGTTATGTGGATCTGAAAGCTGGAGACGGTGCCAAATAGTTCACTTTTATTTTGTTTGGCTATAATATGGACATTCTGCAATAATTTAACAGAATCAATTCAATTTCATTTATACAGTGTTAAATCACAACAACAGTTGCCTCAAGGCACTTTATAGGGAGACCCTACAATAATAAATACAGAGAAAAGCCCAACAATCATATGACCCCTATGAGCAAGCACTTTGGCGACAGTGGGAAGGAAAAACTCCCTTTTAACAGGAAGAAACCTCCGGCAGAACCAGGGCTCAGGGAGGGGCGGGGCCATCTGCTGTGATTGGTTGGGGTGAAAGAAGGAAAACAGGATAAAGACATGCTGTGGAAGAGAGACAGAAATTAATAACAGATATGATTCGATGCAGAGAGGTCTATTAACACATAGTGAGTGGCTGGAAAGGAAAAACTCAATGCATCATGGGAATCCCCGGCAGCCTACGTCTATTGCAGCATAACTAAGGGAGGATTCAGGGTCACCTGGTCCAGCCCTAACTATATGCTTTAGCAAAAAGGAAAGTTTTAAGCCTAATCTTGAAAGTAGAGATAGTGTCTGTCTCCCGAATCCAAACTGGAAGCTGGTTCCACAGAAGAGGGGCCTGAAAACTGAAGGCTCTCCCTCCCATTCTACTTTTAAATACTCTAGGAACAACAAGTAGGCCTGCAGAGCGAGAGCGAAGTGCTCTAATAGGGTGATATGGTACTACAAGGTCATTAAGATAAGATGGGCCTGAATACTTAAGACCTTGTATGTGAGGAGCAGGACCAAACACCAACCAAGCAAACATAACTCATCTAAACAGGAAATGACCAAAGTTTTACTGAGCAGAAGATGATCATCAGTGACGCTGTCTTTAAAATACTCTTGTTAGAAATGTACGACTTTTAATGTGAAACATTCAGAGTTTTTTCTCTTGTTGTGTTTGTTTTGAAGCTGCTTCCTGTTGGCTTCAGCTGTTTGGAGTTTCCATTTTCTAAACTTCGACATTCTGAACCTTCTTCAGCTCTGAACAGATGATGAAACACTGAATGATTTCAAGCTCACACTTGTCTAATAAACTTACATCTTTCATTCTTTATACAGATTGAGGGCCTGTTGTTTGTCAGAGATCAGCTGTTATTATCTGGCAGCAGCGCTGAAGTCCAACCCCTCCCATCTGAGAGAGCTGGACCCTGAGCTACAACAGCCTGCAGGATTCAGGAGTGAAGCATCTGTGTGGTTTCCTGAGAGTCCAGGATGTGGACTTGAAACTCTGAGGTCAGTCAGCATGTTTTAGTTGTGCTGAGATGAATATGATGTGAAAGTTGTGCTGACACTAAACTGCAGACATCAGGCTGATATTATACTGATCCACACTGAGGATCTTCATGGTAAAGTCTGTTTTCTTCTTCTCTGGTTTAGTCCATTGACTGCAGCAGAACAATGTTCACATTTCAAACAGTGATACTCAACGTATGGCCCGCGGCCCACACGTGGCCTGCCCACCTTTCCTAATTCAGAGAGAGTGGACCCTGATTAACTGTGTAGCTTCTTCCTCATGGTTCTAAGTATCAGACACAACAATGAATAATCCACAGCTGACTATCTTTAGCAGGTCAAAGGTCACGGCACACAGCAATCTGTGAAACAGTTTGGAGCAGGAATTATTGCACATTTACAAACTGACACTGCTGCACGGCATGCTGGGTAATGCTAGCTGGTCAGGTATGGGTGTGCTAACGGCTGTGAGGCTCCGTGGCTGCAGAACACTGAAGAAGAGAAAAGAGGCGGAGATGAAGCAGAAGTTTAGCTCCAGAGAGGAGCTGTCACTGTGTGGGTGGAGCTGAGCCCCGCCCACACAGTGACAGTGAAGCAGGTGAAGAGTAATAAATAAAGACTTTAACAGCAGACAGGATTTGATAAGCTGATGTAGAAACATGTAGAATGATGGTGGCAGCTACAGAAACAGGTCCATACAGACTGGAGCGTGTCTCCTTTGCATCTTCCATATTTGATACTGAGAGTTTCCAGAAGAGCAAACATCAAACATGCCTCCAAACATGTGACGAGTCAGACTGACATCATTTCTACAGAGAACAGTGTGAGCTCTCAGCAGGTCACTTCAATAAGAAGGAGAAACAGTGCAGCAGGAATGATGAAACCCACTAACAGTCTGATATCCTGTGTTCCTGTTGTTCTACAGCATCATCGTTAATGCTGCTCCACCACCATCACTGCAGCTGACCAATCAGCTTCTGTCATGTCATGTGACGCTCTGTGACTCAGACTGGAGAAATGCTAAATGGCTAACCTGAAGCTAACCTGAGAAACAGTCAAAGTACTGGATGATTCCTACAAAGTGTGTGTGTTCAGTATGAGATGAGTTTGGTAGTACTGTGTGTGCACAGGTGGACTCCACAGGAGATCTCCTTTATGAAGAAACTGTGAAAGTTTGTCCAACAGTGGGAAACATCTCAGTGATTATCTGTGAAGCAGAAGCTAAACATAATAATAGAAGAAAAGCAAAATAATGATCCAAATCCTGCTCTGAGTTTAAACATCACTATCAGACAGTAAAGGCTTCCAAAGACTGCTTACCTCTCACACTTAGTTAAAGATGCTCATGCTGTCTATAGATCAGCTTTGTTTATTGGAGATAAAGACTGAGCCCTTTAGAGCTTCATTTTATTTTTACTGAGCAGAAGACGATCATCAGTGACGCTGTCTTTAAAATACTCTTGTTTGAAATGTACGACTTTAATGTGAAACATTCAGAGTTTTTTCTCTTGTTGTGTTTGTTTGAAGCTGCTTCCTGTTGGCTTCAGCTGTTTGGAGTTTCCATTTCTAAACTTCTAAATTCTGAACCTTCTTCAGCTCTGAACAGATGATGAAACACTGAATGATTTCAAGCTCACACTTTGTCTAATAAACTTACATCTTTCATTCTTTATACAGATTGAAGCGCTGTGATTTGTCAGAGATCAGCTGTGATTATCTGGCAGCAGCGCTGAAGTCCAACCCCTCCCATCTGAGAGAGCTGGACCTGAGTAGTGACTACTGGTCTTCGATCAACAACAAGCTGCTGGATTCAGGAGTGAAGCATCTGTGTGGTTTCCTGGAGAGTCCAGGATGTCGACTTGAAACTCTGAGGTCAGTCAGCATGTTTTAGTTGTGCTGAGATGAATATGATGTGAAAGTTGTGCTGACACTAAACTGCAGACATCAGGCTGATATTATACTGATCCACACTGAGGATCTTCATGGTAAAGTCTGTTTTCTTCTTCTCTGGTTTAGTCCATTGACTGTAGCAGAACAATGTTCACATTTCAAACAGTGATACTCAACGTATGGCCCGCGGCCCACACGCGGCTGCCCACCTTTCCTGATTCAGAGAGAGTGGACCCTGATTAACTGTGTAGCTTCTTCCTCATGGTTCTAAGTATCAGACACAACAATGAATAATCCACAGCTGACTCTCTTTAGCAGGTCAAAGGTCACGGCAGACAGTCAGAAATATTATAATTCTGATCATTTATCAGTTGTGACACTGTGAGACTTGATCAGAGTGTGATCATCACAGCAGAGGCCTTTGTGTCAAACTGAGGATCAAACAGAAACACATGAAGCAGATTTTGCTGTTCTGGCTTTTTATAGCAGATAACCTTCAAAATCTTCTGCAGTCGATCAAAAACTGAAGCAAACCATGAATCAACATGTGAACATGAGCTGATGCTGCTGAAGTGAAGCAAAGTTACAGAGGTTTGATTTAGGGATGGACCGATCAGATATACAGTATCGGTCTGATCCTGACCTAAATTACTGGATCGGATATCAGGAGAAATAAAAACTGTAATCTGATCCATTAAATATCACCAAAGCACCTCACAAACCTGCGACATGGTGTAACCAGGGTAGTGACCTCAGCACGTGGGAGCAGTACGTGTCACATGATAGAGCGGCTGTGGTGTGCCAGATGTTGGCAGTGTGGAGTTACTTCACACTGAAAGCATCTGGAGCCTCGCTACGTGCTGCCAAAGCGGACTCTCCGAGCAGCTATCCCAGAGAAGTAAAGCTAGTGTGTAAGTTCATCTGTGAATCTTGGTGAAGCATTCCTAGTTAAGCTTAACAGCCGATATATGGAGCTCAGACGTCTGTGTGCTGTCAATTGCTAAGTCTGACCGAACGATGGACTCAAGTTTGACTTTGAAACAAACTGTGTTGTTAAAAAGTTTCATGGTTCAAAGCAAAACAATGAAAAACACTCACGTTTGTATAGAAATGAAACAAATTGATTGTGAGGTTAAATGTGATAGAAACAGCTCACACTGACATCCATCCTGTTTAAACATGAGTGTCATGAAGCCTGTTTGCATTTATTTGCACTGCTTTCCACTCTGGATGTTCTTTCTGTTCAGCTGTGAGTATAAAACGCTCCATCCTACAACCTGTTTGTTTTAGTTGTTCAATAGAAACATTATTTTGTGCTGATGTTGCACTTCTTTTTTTCACAACCAAAGAGTTTTTGAAAGCTGGATAAAACTGCATTTAAATGACTTTTTGAATATTACTTTAAATACAAAGTTCAGTAAAGTCTAATGTTTTGGGGCAGTGTGTTTTTGCAAACACGTATAACAGAACAGCTTTAGTGTTTAGATTTTTAAAACTTGAGTATGAACTTATACAAAATGCAGCAAGATATTAAAAAAAGTTTGATTATAAAATCGAGTATATGAGATTCATATCGATGTCGGACATAAACAGTGGCATCGTTCCATCTCTGCTTTTATTACAGACACAGCTCAGTGTTTTCCAATTTGGTATCATTTTAAAAAGTTTACATTTCTTCAGTGTTGAACAGCAGACATTAGATTTTCCTGTCAGAGGTCATTTTTGAAAAAATGAGGTGCGTAATATTCAAGAGAATAATGCAGAAACAGAGATTTGAGATTGTGAAGCTGTTCTTGGAGGACACTGAGAGCGAGCGAGCTGTGCAGGCAGGAACAGCCAAAGTCAGAGAGAATTAATTTATTTATCAAACGTGAAGCAGAGTTTGGATCTTCTTTTGCTGCTGGTTCACTCAGTTTTGGTTGGAGACAGGTGAAACCTGCAGCTTCAGGATCTGTGAGCTGTCCACTTTCAGCCCCGACGGCGTGTCCGTGTACGTGCCGTCGAGTGAACGATCCACGCTCTGTGTTTCCATCTTTGTGTGTTTAGCTGCTCTCATTTACTGTTTTAGCTGTTTGCTGCTGGTTGAAATAGTTTGTGAGCTTTAAGCTGAGATTCTGGAGTTTGATTGGAATTTGCAATAAAGGATCCACAGAGTTTGGTGACAATAATGACAGTAGATTGTTTGTGTGAGTGCTGGAAGCAAATTAGTGAGTGATGTTCTTTCAGTGTTGCACTTTGTAGACGCTCCTGAGCACTGGTCTCACAGCCAGCTGCACATAGAGACCAGTGTTGTTAGTCCAGGTCAGAAGATGACTTGTTGGAATGAAAATGAGCTTGTAGTTTGTCTGCTTTAATCATGTGGCTGGAAAAAGGTGTTGGACTTCAAATATGTCCATTTCTTTCACACTTCACCTTTAAAAGTGAAGCCATGTGGTTCCTGGAAGGAAAAACACGACTTTTTCAAGTCTTTGTTCCTGTTTTTATGAGAAATGTACGACTTTAATGTGAAACATTCAGAGTTTTTTCTCTTGTTGTGTTTGTTTGAAGCTGCTTCCTGTTGGCTTCAGCTGTTTGGAGTTTCCATTTTCTAAATCAGCATACCTTATTAATCCTTTGGAAATTATGTGGGTTATAGTTGCTCACAGTAACATTTTCAAAAACAAACTAGACTATTTATCAATTAAAATATGTTAAGATATGAGGAATAGCACAATATATACAACTCACCAAGTAATAAATATTCAGAGTTGACAGATGTGATTATAAATAAATATCAAGTATATTGATAAGAATATTACAGAGTAAAACAGAGTGTGTGCAAAAAGGGTGTAACTACTGCAGTGTTTACAGTGTGTTAGATGGAGGAGTTGTAACAGGGAGATGGCCACAGGCAGCAATTATTTCCTGTGTCGCTCTGAGCTGCTTTTTGGTAATCTCAGTCTCTCACTGAACGTGCTCCTGTGAGTAACCTCAAACAATAGAGACAACTCTGGCCCTTCCTGTAAAACGCTGTGGTGTTTTTAACCCAGTCCAGTTTATTGTCTATGTTTACTCCAAGGTATTTATAGTCATCCACAATGTCCACTTTCACCCCGTGGATTGAAACAGGGGTTAAGGGTTTCCTGGTCTTCCTAAAATACAGAATCAACTCCTTGGTCTTTGTTAGGTCTGTGCTTGCAGGCCCCGCTGGTTCAGAGACTCTTCACCATGAACAAAGCAAGACAAACAGCGGCGATCGATCCATTTCAACTTGCAAGGGAAGGCCTGGTCGACTCTTGGACCTGAAACCTCCTCACCTTATCCCAGACACTTCAAAGAAACCTCTGACGCCTTTTTTATTCTGTGAACACAAGCACCACCCATTGTAACACCCATATGGTCATAAAAGTTAAAGGCACTGTGCGTGTGTGCATGCACATGCAAGCGTGTGTGTGTGACTTCCTGGTTACAACCATTTTAACAACATCCCTGGTCATAAAAAGGGTCATCTCACCCCACCCTGTATACGGTTTAACCCTTTAACAGTCCACCATATACAAACACAGGTGAGCCCATAAATGGCAGGAAGCAAACATTCCTTACCAAATAAGGAAACCAGAACCTTACATAGAATGTCTGCAGTTAAACACTATAACCTCCTCCACCGTTCTACGTGTAGGGGAGGAGAATAGAAACAGAAGAATGTCTCTGTTCATGCAGTTTAAACAAGGTCCACAACTTAAAGCGCAATAATGACAACATTTACCAATTCACTCTAACAGTCTTTGCCACGTTGAGCTGCAGATGATTCTTCTCACGCCACATGGCAAAGGAGTCGATCACAGCCCGGTACTCTGACTCATCACCCCTGCTGATGCATCCAACCACCGCAGAGTCATCAGAAAATTTCTGAAGATGGAGGTCTCTGTGCAGTGGCTGAAGTCTGTGGTGTAGAGGGTGAAAAGGAAGGAGGAGAGGACAGTACCTTGTGGTGCCCCTGTGTTGCTGATTACCTTGTCAGACACACAATGTGGAAGACGTACATATTGTGGTCTTCCTGTCAGGTAATCAACAATCCAGGACACCAGAGAAGCATCCAGAAGCATCACTGAGTGTTTCCAGTCGGTCACCTCGAAACAGCCCTGTAGTTCCGCTAAGCCTCCTCTACCACCGCCTAATGCTTCTGTCCTACCAAGTGGGGGGAGGGAGGAGGAGCTGTATGCATCCTTGACATTAGCATACAGTAGGTCTAAAATTTTGTCTCCCCTGGTGGGACAGTCCACATATTGTCTGAATGTTGTTAGTGTATTATCCAGTGATACATGGTTGAAGTCACCCGAGATCACAATAAAGGCACTCAAGTGCTGAGACTGTAACTGGGCTATGACAGAGTAAATACTGTCACATGCAGCTGTGGGGTTAGCAGAGGGAGGAACATAAACAGCCACCAAGATGACATGAGTAAATTCCTGGGTAAATAATATGGTCTGAGTCCAACAGCACACAGTTCAGTGTCTGAGCAACAAATCCTTTCTTTGATTGTTATGTTGGCAGGTTGACACCACCGGTTGTTAACTAAAACAGCAAGCCCACCTCTTTTCCGCTTACCGCTAGCGATGCTGTCCCTGTCCGCCCGAACAGTGTGGAAGTCTTCCACAGATGCGTTATCGTTGGGAATGTCCCGGTACATCCATGATTCGGTGAAACACATCAAGCTTAACTCCCGGTATTCCCTCTGACTCCGTACCAGTGCTGAGAGCTTGTCGATTTTATTTGATAACGATAGACGATAGACGGCAGACAGGGTTTGTACATCCTCCTCACTTCGAGCCTCTGCTGTCTCACTGTCTCCTTCCTTCTCCTCTTCTGTCCCCCACCTCTGCATCTGCATCCAGGATGTGTTTTCCTCCAGATTTCAGCTGGTACATCTGTGGGTGTGACCAATGCGCCAGCCGGCATCAGGGCGATCAGCTAAACTTCTGAACACTGAATGATTTCAAGCTCACACTTTGTCTAATAAACTTACATCTTTCATTCTTTATACAGATTGGGGGGCTGTGGTTTGTCAGAGATCAGCTGTGATTATCTGGCAGCAGCGCTGAAGTCCAACCCCTCCCATCTGAGAGAGCTGGACCTGAGTAATGGCTCCTATTCTTGGACTAAGAGCAACCTGCAGGATTCAGGAGTGAAGCATCTGTGTGGTTTCCTGGAGAGTCCAGGATGTGGACTTGAAACTCTGAGGTCAGTCAGCATGTTTTAGTTGTGCTGAGATGAATATGATGTGAAAGTTGTGCTGACACTAAACTGCAGACATCAGGCTGATATTATACTGATCCACACTGAGGATCTTCATGGTAAAGTCTGTTTTCTTCTTCTCTGGTTTAGTCCATTGACTGCAGCAGAACAATGTTCACATTTCAAACCTTCAAAGAAGAAGAAAAATCCTCCACTGGATAATTCACTGTGAAACTCTCAAACTCTTCATTCCACCTTAAAGTCTGTCTGACACTGAAATCCCAAAAAATAGCCGTTTGCTTTACAGACAGCAGTCCAACACAAACATACACACATCATCCAAAACACAGTCCAACATCCAAATCTCCTCCACTGCCAGCATGAATGATGGGAAAGAGAAGGAGGAACACTCTGACATTCAGGGTTAGAATGAGTTTCATGAAGCAGACTGTGAAGATCAAAGCTGCATTAGAAGCTTACATGAATGAATGAGTGGACAGAAGTGGACAGAGATCATCTGAAGCACTTCAAAGGCTTTAAATCAGCACATTTCTCTTTATTCTTTATCAACTCTGTTAGTTTCTCTCAGTTTTCTGTGGAATGAAGCGAACAGCAGGCTAATAAGATGCTGACCAATTGGTTTCTATTAAAGGTTTAAATTTGTATATTAAAAGGTGTTTTGGCTCAGCAGGGATCAGCTTACAGTTAGAACACAGCTGCTGGATGGGATTAGCATGTCATAGCTATCTACCAAACTGCTAACTGGGGATTTCAGGCCATCTATGAATCATTTTTGCTAACTGTTTATTCAGCTTAGGCTCACAGGCTGGAGCCTGTGCCCTAGCTGTCATAGGGCACAGGTGAGCAGTCCATCACAGGGCCAACAGAGAGAGACAGAGGAGCAAGCTCTCACATCCACACCTACAGCCAATTTAGAAGCACCAATGAACCTAAGCAGCATTTCATTGGACTGTGGGAAAACATCCAACCTCCACAGAAAGCCCAGCTGACCAACAAGCTTCAACATACAACCTTCTTGCTTTAAGGAACTAGTGCGAACCACTTTTCCCCATTTCAGCCCAAATCCTGCATTTTCCTGTTTCTGACTCCAGGCCAGCTCCACTAACACTTTCTCATCAGACACTGCCACCTAGTGGAGGAAGTCCTAGTTCCATTTGAAGCTTCAGATTACAGTTAGTTCCTTTACAAAGAGGTGGAGGTGGTGGGGCCGCAGCACCATCATCACTGAGTGCCATAGGACACTTAACCTTTGTTTCCATATGCTGGGAACTTCCTGTTGTTCCAAGGAGGGACTGGAAAATGTGTGAAAATCTCCCAGTCAGTTCCTCACAGCACACTTCAATCATTTCCCTCCCACAGCATCAGGACCAGGCTTTTTCTCTCTTTGGTCCCACTAAGAGATTTCCCACACAAACACCTCATCAGTGGGACTCTCAGAGCTACCAGCCCTTGGCTACAATCACAAAGCTCTTCATTGAAATCAATGATATCAAAGCTGGAATTCACATGAGTCCAAGTCTTCTGCTGATTCAGCATCACATTCATCTTTGCTCCTTGTTCTGCATCCCCACCATGGACTTCATTCCTTTCCAAGCCAGCCTTGAGTGTCTTTATTCAGCTCATCCTCTGCTTTACTTTTACACCTGATTTTAGCTGCTTTATCTCTCTTTGAACAACTTTCTGTGCCTCAATCTTTTTCTTCTCTCCCTCATAACAAGACAGCTTCTTCTGCCTGAGAACATGTTGGAGTGATTTACTAATCCAGGGCTGCTTATTGGGGAAAATACTTCCTGTTTTCAAAGTAATCCCCATTTTTCTCAAGAAAGAAATGTAAGTAGAAATCGATGATCTAAGTGAGAACATGAGCCTTTAAAAGTCCCAGTGGGTGCAGTCAAAGCAGTCCCTCAGTCCCAGTATAGAGTCTTTGGTCCAGACTGGAACAACTGTGTGCCCAGTTTGAGCTCTATTCAGTGCTGTGACCTGACAGACCCAGAGGGGCCATCACATCACATGTAGAAGCTCCCCTAATGGAGCCACAACACATGTCCAATACTTAGTCTGTCTTGTTGGACCAACTGGAAGAAATGATTCAAGGACTTAGTCACAGAACAGAGATTCAAATCTCCAAAATCCAACTGGCTGCATCAGGACATATAGTCTGAAAACTCTGCACAGTTTCCTGTTTTGAAGCTGCTTCCTGTTGGCTTCAGCTGTTTGGAGTTTCCATTTTCCTAAACTTCTACATTCTGAACCTTCTTCAACTCTGAACAGATGATGAAACACTGAATGATTTCAAGCTCACACTTTGTCTAATAAACTTACATCTTTCATTCTTTATACAGATTGTTTAACTGTGGTTTGTCAAAGATCAGCTGTGATTATCTGGCAGCAGCGCTGAAGTCCAACCCCTCCCATCTGAGAGAGCTGGACCTGAGCAGGAACAACCTGAAGCATCCAGATGTGAAGCAGCTGTCTGATCTTAAGCAGAGTCCAGACTACAGACTGGAGACTCTGGTGTAAGTAGAGTGTTGGAGTGAGTGTGTGGTGCTATCAGCAGTATTGTACTAAACACAGTCAGCATGAAACAAAGATCCAGTGTTTCCTGTAAAGCTGCAGCTTCTCAGTGAAGCTGTGAGAGGAGAATGGTGACAGGCTTCAGGATTGGACACAAACACTTCCTGTTTCTGCCTTTTTGTCACCTTTATTGGTCACCATAGTAACAGCTGACACGCTGTGATCAAACACTGTCAACAGCCAATCAGCTCTCTGAACAAAGCAGGCACGCAGACCAATGACTGCATTCATTTCCAAGTTTAAAGCAGTGAAGAACACAGTCTGTAGGTGAGGAAGAATTTAGTGAGAGCAGATGTTTGGATGGAACAGCTGGAACCGTCCATCTGGATTGTTGGGGTAGTTGTTGGGGTTCCTACAGAGCTCAGAGTGGACACACCAAGGTTCTTCTAATGAATGAAAGTCCAAACTGAAACTAGGAGGAAAACATTTTCATCAACTTCAATAAAAAATCCAAAGATTAGAAAAAGTGAAGCAACAATGAGTCCTAGTACAGTCCCAGCACTGAAGTCCCTGCTGCTCTTTATACTGGATGTGCATCATCACTGACTGACAGCTGATGAAGAGTCTCTGGAAACACTCGTTTATCTCCTCTGCTCTTCCTCCTTCTCTCTGCAGGAGGTGGTGTTCATGGTAAACAGGACGTGTGTGCTGAGAGAGGAGGAGCTGTGTCCTGATGATCCAGAGAGGTTGAAGCAGCAGCAGCTTGTGTGTAGAGACGCCGTGACTGGGAGGTGGAGTGGAGAGGAGAGCTTCATCAGAGAACAGCTCCACTGTCAGACACAATGTAGAGTCCAGCATCATCCCTGTGTGTCCCTCTGGATCTGACAGAGGATCATCAGTGGATCTGGACGGCTCTGCTGCTGCTCTGTCCTTCTGCAGTCTCTGCACAGTCTCTGTCTGACTCTGTAAATATTTTACAACTTGTTGTAATTACAGAACATTAATATTATATTCAAACATGTGATCTTATCTTTATTTCTGAATCTTTACAAAATAAATAAAAGACAAACTAACAAACAGAACTGTCGTGTCCTTTTTCACACACATCTGTGAATCTTTCTGTGTTTTCCTCTTTTCCTCCTTCCTGGCAGCTCCATATTCATCATTCTTTGTCCAGTATATCTGAACATGTCCAAAGCATCTGAGCCTCATGTTACCCGTTTGTGTGAGTTACGCCTGTCAGTGCATTGTGTTCTGGTGGATAAATAAGGGGCAGGAGACAGCGCTGCATCTCTGCGTTCTTTACTGTCAATTTCTGCAACATCTGCAATATATAGAAATCCAAAACTGTGAGCTGTGTGTGTTGTGCATCTCCTCAGCCACCTCTCCTCCAGCCATGCTGGAAGGAGCTGTGCGTTTTACAGTTTTATCGACTCTACAATAATATAACAAATTAAATGCAATGTTCTAAAATATCAACTTAAACACTTCAAAGTCAATAAAAAGCTTAAAACAAAACAAATAATATATCACTGACAAATCATCAACAACAGTTCATAAGAACAATATACAAAATAATACACTAACAATCAAACAAAATACAAGTTATTAACCAGGATCCAACGTTTTTGTCACAGTCCTGGGTCAGCTGATTCACTCTTTATGTTTTTGAGTTCAGTTTGTTTTGTGATTATAGTTTCTGGTTTCTGTTTCTGTGTCTTCACTGTGTCCCACGTCTCGTTACTTTGGACTCTGTGTTATACTTCCTGTTTTACTTTGACAGTCCTGTGTTACTGTTTCCTGTCTCATGTGCGTAATTGGTCCCAGGTGTGTTTCCCTCCTGTCTCCTGTTCCTGATTATTAAACTGCGTCCACGCCACCGGCGCTCCTCTCCACAGCTGGATTCCAGGATTTCAGAGCATCCAGCTGTGGTGAGTGATGGAGACACTTTCTCTGCTCAGTGATCAGGACAGTTTATTGAAAATCAGAGAACATGAAGGACTGTTTTTCACCTGCCCGTTCTGAACCTGGACATTAAAGACTGCTCACCTCAAGACATTAAGCCCAGTGTCAGCCAGCCAATAACAGCCTGTGTTTTTCTGCTCTTTAGGAGTCAGAAATGATTAAAGACACAGACTGCTAACCTCTCCCTGCAGGAAATAAGCTCCGCCTCTTCCTTTCCTGTATATGGAATGATTTGATTCTGACATGACAATGAGTTTTCTGTTTACTGTGACTTACAGCGAGCAGGCAAAGACACTAAACTGTGTGTTTCCCAG
>NW_027052389.1:0-23085 GCF_036321145.2 Pelmatolapia mariae | reverse complement strand
TCATGTACTTTACTTTCATCCACAGCAAGTGAGTATGCAATTTGTTTTGCTTCTTTTACACAACTGTGTTCTTAAATCAGTGGCCATCTCACAAACCCGATCAACAATCGTATTTCTGCTCAGGCTCACGTTTGCCAAAATTGGCATTTTGTCTGGTCACAAGACGTCGTACAACTTCATCATGCAGCTCTCCCTCTGTCACAATAAAACTTGCTTTCCCAACAGCTTCACTTTGTCATCTAAAAATATATTCAGTCAGAGAACAGAGATGAAAGGCTCTGTTTTCAGAATCAACTTTTCTCTTCGCCATTGTGAGGGGCTAGCTTCGCAATAACAATTTTGACTTAATTGACACAGGAATGTTCCCAGGTAGCCTAGCCGACAAGGAGGCTACAGTGCTGCATTATGGGATCTGTTGTTTGTGTGTTATTAGCACCTCATATCGCCAGGCCATGCATAACAATAATAACAAATTTATACAAAATGATCTTGCGGGCCAGATATAAATGTACGCTGGGCCGGATGTGGACCATGGGCCTTGAGTTTGACACATGTGCTGTAGAGGCTCAAGAAAATCCTAAAAAAGTCAGCTGAACGGTAAGAAAAAGATCCCAGCTATTAACACCTGTAATCAGGTACCCTGCTGATATAATAAGCTGGCCAAAGGAGGAGATAGAAACCACTAACATCACGACATGAAAGTTCTAGACCACCAATGGAGGGTTTCACCCAAACTCCAGCACCCTGAGGCTGTATGCTAAGCGGAAAAACAAAGCTGAACTTAAAGACATCATAGCAGCACAGGAACAAGCTCTGAGCAAAAGATCCATAGAGGCTGGGGTCTATTACACCAGACAAGACCCCAGGTGCAGGCTGTGTAAAGATGCCCCTGAGACAATCCAGCACATAACAGCAGGGTGCAAGATGCTAGCAGGCAAGCCCCCCCCCTTATGTTTCGGTGTTGCGCTGACACGTTCTCAAACTGATCTCCCTATTTGAGCTCAGTATAGGGGGAGTTATTTTTTTCTCCGCATCTTTCCTCATGTTGTGCTTTTCCATGTTATAACCCTCTGACCTGTCTCCCCAATGTGATGTTTGTGTAATGTATGTATGGTCGGATAGTTAAGACGGCGCTGGCATGGCTGGCAGCCTTAATCCAATTTCCCTCGGGATGAATAAAGTATAATCAATCAATCAATCAATCAATCAAGATGACAGCAATCCACACACAGAAAAGATGTGTTACACAAATGCTTGTGAAGCAGGGGCACTAACAAGATCTAAAGCTACAGGGGCCAAGTTTTGGATAGACAGCCTGTCTTGCTTTCCAGAAATGCAGTGATGTCTCATTAAACACACCCTGTTCGACATCAGTGATATACTTATCGATCTCAGTTAACAGACCATCTGGATTTACATAAGTTGACCTCTATACAAGACCCAAGGAAGTGGTATTTCTTAAGGACAAATGGAGGGACTATATACATTATGGTGACTGAAGAAAACAGGCATGATGCTACACCAGCAGGCTCCTGCTGGTGTAGCATCAAACTGTGTTGACTCAGGATTTAGAATACCAGCACACCATTCTCTTAAAGACTTCAGAAGAACTTGCGCTAAAGGATTCCCAAAATGACTCGTCAGCAGATGTGCCTCAAGGTTGAGCAGGCATGGCACTACTTGTGAGAGTGACTGGCTGTCACTCTGAAGTTTGCCTGTATGAATGACAAAGGGTTAAAACAACTTGACAAGGTTCTCCATCTTGGTCCAATCACTTGTGAGAAGTGTATCCATCCCCAGCTTCTCGAGTAGTGGGTTTAGTTCAGCTCTGGTTTGGTACTGTTCCAACAAGTGGTAAAATCCCAGATCAAAGTTTTGTCCTACCTTTTAAACATTTCGTCAATTGCCACTGATGATTTTCTCACAGCATGTACCAGATTTCTTGCTTTAGTTATGACCGAATCAGCAGTTGGGTGTTTCATGGCATCTTTCATTGTGAGATGGAGACTGTGTGCTAGGCACGGCATTCTGTGGAGCTTGCTGCTTTACTCATATTCTTGCAGCTCAAGGTCTAAAAAACAACAACAACAACAACAAAACAACAACAGACAATTATAAAACGTGTAAACATTATAAAGACAGAAGCAAAAGTCTAAAAATCCTGTTATATTTCCACTTGAGGTATGTATTTGATTTAATAAAAACAATTTCTCACACTATGGACATTAGCTCTGTGCTGCAGTTCTCTTCTGCAATCAGATCTGTTTTAATTCACTTTATCGACCAACGAGATCCTCTGCCCCCTCTGTTGTTCTGCATTTGAGATGCAAATGTTGGCATTTGGGATTGTGTACTTGAAAAAAACAGAAAAAGGTTTTGTTATGATTTTGTATGTTATTGGAATTTGGATTTAGATTTTGGCTTTAAGATAAAGCATTCTCATTGCTCCACTCAAAACGAGTTTCCTAAAACCTAAAACCCAGCTTTGGTATAATAATGCTACCAGAGAACTCGATACGGGACAGACTTGAATTAGGAAAAGAAAAGGGGAAAGGAAAGAGCAGGGGAAACAGAGGAGAAGAGGGAAGGGATAAAGGGCAAAAAGCAAAAACCAACAAAACAAGCAGACAAAAAAAATACATATATCAATCACCTGGATCTCCTGTTGAGGAAGAAAAAAGAAAACAAGCAGAAGAAAATGAGAGTAATAGAATAAACAACATCATGATGATATATGGTAATATGGCAGTAAATACTAAATGTTAAACAGTATTGTGCAGCACGTAAGATTGACAGCGCACAGTGTGCTTTGAGGTAGGAGCCAAAACAGGGTGTAGTTTGTGTGTGTGATCACCCGTGTGTACACCTGTGAGCATGAACGCGCTTGTTTTTAAAAGGTTCCTTCATGTAATGATCTGCTAGAGGGTGTGGGGGGCCACTGCCCCGTCCTCCAGGGCATGAAGCAGGTATGGAGGAGATCAAGACTCCAGACATCCAGAGGCCCATCGAGCGTTTCTAATGACCTTTTAACTTTTACTGACTTGAGAGATTATGCAATTTTAATATTATTAGACCTCAGTGCTGCCTTTGATACCGTAGATCAGGGGTGTCAAACTCAATTTATCAGGGTGACAAAACTCAAGGCAAACATTTCAGGCCAAACAAGATAAATATTTACTGACACACTAAAACAATGTTTTTTAAACATAAAAATGAATAACTCTGTGAACTCAGTGCACAGTTCACTCAGTTTATCAGCAGAGTGTGCCAACTTGGTTCAAAAGTAAGGCACTGGTGCATTTGTGACAGCTTCACTTGAAATGCCTTCATCGCGTCATACATGCCATGTCCATTAACTTACAGCTTTCCTTGGTGAGCTCAAAAACTCTTGAGAACTTTTCCCCAACTCAGCCAATAAACCTCTGTATGATAACGTAAGTATGCAAACTGAATCTATTTTCCACATAAAGACTGAAGTTGATGGTGATTTAAACCTTTAGCTCAGATAAAATTTACGGTTTGCGTCACGGTGATCATTACAGTCTCCATTTTCAAGACTTTACCACACAGCATTTCCTGGTTCATGATGCAGTATTCTGTCAACCAGTACAGTTTTCCTCCTGCATCTCACATCCTGCTGACTACTCCACTTTTTTACCGCATAACACCGGCACACCATCTATTATAAGTCCAAAAAGTTTGTCCCATGGCATGTCAGTTACACTTTGACAGACGTTTTTAAAACTCTTCCTGTCGTTGTCCCGTGCATCGATTTAATGTCCATGTCCTGCAGTCCACTCGACGGATGATGGCCAGCTGTGCAATGTCCATCATGTCTGTACATTCATCCATAGCAAGAGAGTATGCAATAAAGCCTTAGGTTCTTTGACACAACTGTGTTCTTAAATCAGTGACCATCTCACAAACCCGATCAGCAATCGTATTTCTGCTCAGGCTCACATTTGCAAAAATTTGCCATTTGCTAAAATCTGTGTTTTGTCTGGAAACAAGACATTGCACACCTTCATCATTCAGCTCCTCAGAGTAATAAATGGGCTGATTTGGCTTTTTCCTCTGCCACAATAAAATTTGCTTTCACGACAGCTTAACTTTGTGATTTTTCTGTGGTGACAAACATCTTCTGAAATGTAGCCTAGCTGGCATGGAGGCTGTAGCGCTGCATTATGCGATCTGTAGTTAGTGTGTTATTAGCCCCTCATATCGCCGGTCCATGAGAAGGAATAATAATAAATCTATATAAAATGATGTTGTGGACCAGATTTAAAAGTACTTTGGAGCGCCAGGAGCAGTGGAAGAGAAGGAAATATATCAAATTATCAGTGGACGTAAAAACAGTATTAACTGGACTCAGATCTAAAGACCCACACTTTTTCCTGGGATTTTAAATCAGAATGAGTTTGTACTACTTTTATTTCTCTTATTTCTTACTGAAACCTTCTAATTTTATGATTCTTTTTCTTAACCGTTATCATGTCTTCTTATGTTTTTTATTCATTTTGATTATCTTAATTGTACAGCACCTCTGTCATTTTTTTTTTGTTTGTTTTAAATGTACTATATGAATAAACTCAAATTTGACTTTGTGGATTTTGGGAATTATGGGTATACTTCACTAATTAGCTGGGGATTCTGAGCCCATCCCAGAGAAAGAATTTCCAAATTTCCCAACCTTTCCCTAATCGTGCTATGCCCCCTGGTGGTCATTTTTTGCAATGATTTTAGGTTGGAATTCAGATTCCAACTTCCATATTCCCACCAATGTACAAAATTGGAAGGGAACACTTTCTGTGGAATTCTTCCAAATTCAATGATAAAGTCAATGGGAGACATTCCCAAAAACACGATATAATCCCTTTCCTTAACCAGCACCTTTATGACGTGAAATGGTGTTTTCCCAAGCGATTTTAAGGGAAAAAGCGAAGATGTGTAGATTGAGTCCAAAGGGTTCTCATGTGTCCGCAGTTTTCCGATGTCGTCACGTAGGAACGCGTTGGGTGCCCAAAAACATAATATATTGACGATTTGTCACCTAGCGTAAAATGTTACGCTTAGGGAGTGAGAACGTGTTGCCTCTCCGGTACTCTGGCTTCCTCCCACAGTCCAAACACATGCAGTTAGTGGGGTCAGGTTAACTGTGAGTGGTTGGCTGTGTCCGAATTAAGGGGGAAGGATGCTTCAATGCCATATTTGGAGGCAATGACGTCACGGCGACGCGACGTGGACTGTCCGAATTCAAAGAGTACTCAAAGTGTGGCGACAAATGCGTCCTACTTTTCCCCAAAATTTAAGGATGGTCCGATGTATCCTTCATATCCTACTATATCCCAGGATTCATTGCGGGTCATACAGGAGATTTGTTTCTGATAACGATGGTGGTCAAAGCCGGAGAGGAAAACACTTTCAAATGTAAGTATATGAAAATCTGGTTGTACAAAAGTTAAATCAGACGTTCCCAAAGTGTGGGGCCCGCCCCCTAGGGGGCGCGCAGAGCTATTGCAGGGGGGGGTGCGGCATGAAAAGGGAAAACAAAAAAACAAGGCTTGGACACTGCTAGCACGGGCGCCCACACAAACGCAAAGCAGGAGATGAAGCATTGCTGAATATGTTTCCAAACCAACTTCATTCTAAGCCAAAGACTAGAAAATATGGTGAAGCATATGTAACAGGGTCAAAAATCACTTGTTATAATTACACAAAATGTGTTATAAACCCCCAAACTGTTCCTTTTATACCTGACCTTTAGGACCTCCAAGCCTGTAGTTATGCTCAATATCAGTTAGAGCCCCTCCTCATTCTTGTCTTCTTCTTCTTTGGTGCAACCTTATAAATACAGTGCACCCCTTTTGCCTCTCCCCCTTTTCTACAATTCCCCTGTGGGAGAGGTTGGTGTAATTTCTTTACCAACACTGTAAAACGCTAATATAATTCATATTTAGCCACCTGGATGTTTCTGATTGTGATTTTAGTTCAATTATTGTCATTATTAAGCCTGTTTTTTGTTAGACGTTACAAGTGTGTAGTATGTATGTATCATAAATGTGTTTAAGGACCATAAAAGCTAGCATGGATATATATATTTCTTGCTAGCTTGGAAGTTGTGGTGGGTTGAGCTAACCCTCTTCCCCACTGTTTGTATTTGGTCGTAGGAACTGGAGTGGGCAAGCTATTTACTTGGAGGTCTTTCTTTCTTTCTTTTACCTTTTTTTAATCAGGTATGTCGGATTTCATGTTGTTTTTGTTTTATCTTATGTCGAATATGTTACATGTAAATGCATATTTTATGTTTAATGTAATAATAAATGCCAGCCCTTTTCTACAATTCCCGGTGGGAGAGGAGCTGGAGTGGGCGAATTATTTACGTGGAGGCCTTTCTTTCTTTCTTTCTTGTACCTTTTTTTAATCAGACACAACGCAGAATCACACCGGTTACACTTGGTGCCGCTGACCCGTCACATCGCCAGTCCGCGATCTCCTCCTCCTTCTGCTGCCGCTGTTTTCCCACCTCCTCTCTGCAGCTGTGCGCTGTGTGCCAGGGTTCTGTGCCCTGCGCTTTGACTCACAGGTTTTTATATTGTGCGTGTGTGATCGATGCCCCGCAATTTGGCTTGCAGGCATCTCTGTCACTGTGAACTTAAAGGGCAAATACGTGGGTGATCCCTTCTGTCACTGCTTCATATTGTTGCCTCAAATTATACAGGTACAGATTATTATTATTTTTTCTATTGATATCGGCTTTTACAGCCTGTTTTAATTGATTTGATTTGATTTTCTATGGTGTTTTGATTCTTTGATTTTTTTTTCCCCACACTTTTCATTGTTTTGTGAAGTTTTACATAATTGTGTGTGGGGGTTAGGCTCTTGGTTTTTTTTTTTTTGCTGTTAGACAGTGATATCTCACTTGGGTCAACATGTTAGGTGAGGAAACTGCGGATAGCGCTATGCCTGATCTGTTCTCTGCAGGGAGTAATGTGACCTTTGGTTTGGGGAGGGGTCATCAGATTGCTCCAAAGTGTTTTGGGAGGGGTAGGCCGGTAGCCCCCGGTATTGGTGCCCACACTGTAGACCAGTCAGTGATGCACTCACCATTAATGCCAGCAGCTAGCTCCACACCAGCTGCTCGCGAATGCCAAACACACACCCAGGCTGTCACTAGTGACATGTTGAGCAGCTTGATTACTGGCTTAGCAAAGCAAATTGGGGAAAATATCACATCCTCTCTTAACTCTATGCACCAGCCGGCCCCACCCAGCCACAGTCTCCCCAGAATGTGCCCTCGAGCTGCAATGAGCAGTCCCAGCTGAAGGTTGTTGTTCAGTCAGACACCAAAGCTCCACCATACTTCAAGGGTGACAACACAGATCTATTCCCCATCAGTGAATGGGAGGACATGATGAGATGTTCTCTGCACAGAATCAGCTGTGACACAGATGAAGAAATGTTTGCCATATTAATGTCTAGACTGACTGGCAAAGCCAGAGATGTGGTCAAGGTGTCACTTCGTTGCCGCCCTGAGTTGAATGGGAATGATCTTATTACTTCTGTGTTTGACATACTGAGGTCTAACTTCAGCGACTTGACATATTCCAGCCTGCCCATGAAAGATTTCTACAGTACTGTGCCACGTCCAGGTGAGAATGCCATGGATTACTGGATCCGGTTGAACAAGTCTATTGACGCTGCTGATGAACGTCTCCGCAGGCGCGGCAAACTGGTAGAGGACCCCAGTAGTGAGGTTGTTTCGATGTTCATTAATCACTGTCCTGATCACAGTCTTGCCTTGTCTTTTCAACTGAAGGCTCCTGAGGAGTGGACTGCGGCTGAGGTTCAGAGTCGTCTGGACAACTATGTGCGGAAAATAAGACAGTCTAGTGTTTTATCTCATAATACAGCATGCCTGTCCATCCCACATCAGAGCCCTGTTACTGTTAACAGCCAGCCCCACTCCAGCGGTGTTCAGGCAGTCCCAGTGACACATGAGCCAGCCTCGAGTTCTATGCCCTCTGTTCCCTCTGCAGCAATATGTCAGCTTCTCTCTTCTGATGGCATGGTGAGTGTGCAACATCCCTCTGCCTCTTCTCCCTTGACTCCTGCTCATGTCACGCCCCCATCTTTGCCAGTTTCCGGCCCTCTTCCAACTGAGCCAGGTGTTCAACAGATGGTAGCACTGTTTGACAAGGTTCTGTCCATGTGCACTGCATCACTAGCCACTGGTCCTAGGTGCCCACAACCCACGGGTCATTCCCATGGGCACCGCAGTGCTCATCGTGCTTCGTGCAGAGTGTGTGGCTCACATGAACACACAACCCATGTGCATTGTAGGCTGTACAAGCTATGCCACAGCTGCTTTGACCCTGGACACATGAGGCGTGAATGCCCACAGTTGCGCCAGAAACCAAGCATTTCAGTCCCTCCTCCCACCAATGCTGCTTTAAACTAGCCAGCCCATGTAACGAGAGGGGTAGCATGGGCAGTGTTGATGAAACCCTCACAAATGCAACAGACCCAGAATCCATATATGTTAACTGCTGTAGTAGCCTGTCTGATGAGAAGACTGTTATTATGGGTTCACAAAGAGTTGACAGGGCTAGTGAGCTGTTTTACACCCCAGTGTCAGTCGGTGGCCAGTGCTCCCTAACAGGCATGCTTGACTCAGGGAGTATGTCATGCACACTGAGTGAAGAGGCTGATTGTAAGCTAAGAGCTGCTGGTGTTGCACTGAATCCACAGCATGTCCCTGAAAATGTGGTGCTGGTTGGTTGCTGTGGCCTTATCACGCAACCCAAATGCATTTATGATTTGGACATTGAAGTAAATGGGACCAGGTTTCTTGTGCCAACATTTGTGGTTCCTGGGCAAAAAGATGAACTCATTGTGGGGAGCAATGTGATCCGGCCCATCATTCAGAAGATGAAGGCTGATACAAAGTATTGGGAGCTTATTAACTCCAATTACACTGGCACTGACTGTGAAGACTTCCTGCAGTTGCTGAGCTGTATCTCACGGTGGTCTGCTCCTGTGATGCCAGATAAAGTAGGTGCAGTCAGGTTCGGAAAAGTGTCACTCTCCTGCCACAAAAAGAATATGTAGTTTGGGGAAAGCTGCCACCTTCTGCCCTTGTGTCTCCAGGGAGTACTGTCGTTGTGGAACCCACGTCAGCCCGTTCCACTCCAAAGAACATAATGGTGGGGCGCATTATAACACCCATGTGGGGAGATCGTTGGGTCCCTATGAAAGTCCTTAACCCAACACAGAGCCCTGTGACACTTCGTTGCAATGCTAAGATTGCTGATGTCTTTCCTTGTATTGCTGTAGAAGACCTGCCCATCACTCAAGGTCTCTGCGAGACTCTGACTGACCAGTGTACCAGTTTTCCCCCCTCATCAGACCCTGTGCCTGACTCTGTGCAGCTACTCAAAGACGCTGGGTTGGCTGATATTGACATTGAGGGCTGTGAAGTGTCAGATGGGTGGAAGAGGAAATTGGTGGAGCTTGTGTTGACTTACCAAGATGTGTTCTCTAGAGACAAACTGGACTGTGGTGAGGTGAAAGACTTTGTCCATCGTATCCACCTCACTGACGACCACCCTTTCAGGCTTCCCTATCGCAGAGTACCCCCGGCTCACTATCATAAGTTGCGAGAGGTGCTGTCAGACATGGAGATGAAAGGCATCATCAGTAAGTCCACCAGCGAATACGCCTCACCACTGGTGATGGTTTGGAAGAAGTCAGGTGACTTGAGGATATGCACTGACTTCCGCTGGCTCAATGCCAAAACCGTCAAGGATGCACACCCACTGCCCCATCAGGCTGACTGTCTTGCTGCCCTTGGTGGGAATGCTTTCTTCAGCACCATGGACCTTACATCCGGGTTCTACAACGTTCCCCTCCATGAGTCTGACAGACGGTACACGGCTTTCACTACACCTCTTGGCCTGTATGAGTACAACAGACTTCCCCAGGGTCTATGCAACAGCCCAGCATCTTTTATGCGGATGATGCTCAGCATCTTTGGTGACTTGAACTTTTCCAGCCTCCTGTGTTATCTTGATGACCTGCTGGTGTTTGCACCTTCAGAAGAGGAGGCCCTAAAACGTCTTGAGATTGTTTTCTCTCGCCTGAGGACCAGCAATCTGAAGCTGGCGCAGAAAAAATGTCACTTTCTCAGACGCTCTGTGAGGTTTTTGGGTCATGTAGTGGATGCTGGTGGTGTCTCAGTTGATCAGGATAAAGTGAGGGTTATCACCAGTTTTCAGAAGACTGACCTCATGGATGGTGACGGTTGCACTCCTTCTCAGAGGAAAGTGAGATCCTTCCTTGGCATGGTGATGTTTTACCAGCATTTCATTCCAGGGTGCTCTCGTGTTGCAAAGCCACTCTTTGCTCTAACTGCCGGTCAGAAGAGGACTAAAGGCTGCCATGGGAGTCGGAAACCTGGAACCTTTCGTAAGCTCACCCCTCAAGACTGGACTCCTGCTTGCGAGAAGGCATTTGAGGAACTCAAAGGTGCACTCCTCAGCTGCGCGGTGCTGGCACATCCTGATTTTGAGAGGCCATTCATCCTTTCAACTGATGCTTCCATGGATGGCCTGGGTGCTGTCTTATCCCAGGTGCCAGCTGGTGAGGAGAGAGCAAGACCTATAGCCTTTGCTAGTAAGTCTCTCAGCCGCAGTCAGGCCAAATACCCAGCACACCGGCTTGAGTTTTTGGCTCTGAAGTGGGCTGTGTGCGATAAGTTCAGCCACTGGCTCAAGGGTCACCAGTTCACTGTCTGGACTGATAACAATCCTTTCACGTACATTCTGACTAAGCCAAAGCTGGATGCCTGTGAACAGCATTGGGTCTCTAAGCTTGCACCATATTGCTTTGAGATCAAATATGTTCCTGGAAAGCTGAACATCGTGGCAGACACCCTGAGCAGCGAACCGTTTGTGAGGCCTTTGGCCCAGCGCCTCCTGTCGGAGCCCTACTTTGAGCTGCTAGAGCAACTCAGTGATGTGAAAGATACCAGTGTCCAAGATGCCTTCCGTTTGACCTGTCAACCTCAGTCGATGCACAGTGCTCCACCCTCTGCTGTGCTTGATGTGTCTCTGTCAACTGATGACGTGTCTTCTCTCATGTCTTCCCTCTGTGAGTGGGAGTCTGCTTCTCGCCAGCGTGCAACATCCCTCGCTGGTCACCTCACCTCCATTAGTCCACCTGACTGTGATGTCTCTCTTGGCTGTCCCATGCTGATCTCTTGTCTCACCAAACAGGGGATCCTGTGATCTCCAGAGTAGCCCGCTATGTTGAGCGTAAGCGCAGACCCTCCAGACGTGAGCACTATCATGAGAGCCAACATACATTGCGGCTCCTGAAACATTGGGACAAGCTCACATTCCTCAATGGTGTCCTCTACAGAGTTGTCAGGGACCCATTGACAAAACACAAGAGATTCCAGTTTGTGGTACCTGACTCTCTAAAGCAAATGGTGCTGTCTGGCATACACGACAATGCTGGTCATCAAGGTCAACCTCGCACATTCTCCCTGGCTCGTCAGCGTTTCTTCTGGTATGATATGGAGAAGGATGTGTGCAATCATGTGAGAAGTTGCCGCAGGTGTGTTCTCAGTAAGACCCCAGAGCCAGCAGCTAGGGCCCCGTTGGAAAGCATTAAGACCTGTGCTCCACTGGAACTTGTGTGCATTGACTTCTGGTCAGCTGAGGACAGCAACAACAAGTCTGTGGATGTTCTTGTGATTACTGACCACTTCACAAAATTAGCACATGCATTCCAATGCCAGGATCAGACAGCTAAGAGAGTTGCTAAAAAGCTGCTCTCTGCTATGCAGAGCCCAGGAACACAGCACAATGGAGCAGAGACACCAGTCTGGCCAGTACAACAGGAAGGCGAAGGGTCTGCCTCTTTCACTAGGGGACCAGGTGTTGTTGGCAAACAAGGGAGTCAGAGGAAAAAGGAAGCTCTCCGACAAATGGGAACCTGTTGTGTACACGGTAGTCGACTTGGATCATGCTCTTCACATCTGCCGTATCAACCGACAAAAGAGGGCTTGAGCGTGTGGTGCATCGCAACCTGCTCCTTCAAGTAAATTTTTTACCCTTGGAAACAATATTGAATGACGATGCTGCACATCCTGCTGTGAGTGTTGTCAGTGACCCCCCTGTGTCTAGCCTGGATGGGTCTGTGACATCTTTTGGGGACACAGGAGCTGTACCCCCTGCTACGCTTATCTTGGATTCTGTCTCCAGCACTGGCGAGTGTGATGACCGCACACTATCATGGATCCATCAGCACTCCGCCGCTGACCCATTTGAAGATGGCATTCATGAGACCCCTCCCATAATGGGTGTTCCTGATTTTGGTGGGCTGGCTGGTGATGGAGCCTCCCCAGACTCCCCTGCTGCTTCCCCGTCCCACAGTTTTCATTCTCTTGAACCCAAAAATGTGGACGTGGATCAGGGACTTACCACACGTTGTCCACTTGACAACGATGTGTTTTATGAGGTCCAAAAAAACCAATATCGGGACTTTAAAGGGACAATGATGTCATTATTAAATAGCTCATCATTACCATGAATACACATCTGACAGGACACAGGATTACTGGGACATAATTTTATTAGTGTTCTTGGATCTGAACATAAATTTTAACCATAAATAAAAAAGAAATCTATGGACAAAAATGCCCACGCTAACCACAGAAATATAAAAATATAGAAAACAGAAAAATTAAAAACATTTAAAATGAATTTTAATAGTTTAAAGGTAAATATTGAGGGGATAAAATATGCATTTATATTTTTTTATTTTAAATATAACCTATCAAAAAATATATATTAAAATAAGAACCTGTCAAAAAAACAAAATTAAATTAAAAAATTATGAAATACAAACTACTTCTGTAATTAACAAGAACTTTTTTTTCTTTAAACAGAACATCAGTGAGGCAGCCTGCTGCACAATAAGTCAGTTTTAACAACAGTTTGGCCATCTGACCAAGATGTAAAACCACATCTGGCTAAACAGTTTAGTTCATTTTTTTCTGCCTTTCTGCAGTTAATCCTCTGTTTCTTACAAAATCCCTTATGTTTTGAACTGTTCTTCCTGCCAACACCGGATCTTCTACTAATTTGCAAAGGTCTTTAAAATGCCTCACCCAGTCATTAAATTGTTTGTCAGCTATACAATTACCCTTGAGCTTCTGAGAATAATAGACTATGCATAATGGCTGTGATGTGATGATTCCGTCAAATCCCTAGAATTAAAGCAGGAAGTCTACTTTAACACATATGGATATTGTTTGATTTTAAAATCCATTATGGTGGTGTAGAGAGACAGAATTGCAACACAATTACAAAGAACGTGTCCATAAGCTTAGAGAACCAACTGCACCCCTTACCTTCAGAGGGAGCAGCAGTCTCACTTGCTGCAGGCATTATAAGTGGTTCTTCATCTGCTGATTACACAATTTGATTAAGTTTTAATATTTGTAACAAACATTTTATCCACAGAAATCAAGCTAGTGGTAACTTACCACAGTCTACAGTGTCTTGGAGCTGCGCTGCGTTTGTGGAATCAGCTACTGCATGTACAGGCTCACTGGTGCCACACGCTGACATTGTGAGTGCTGTGTCATCATCATCTGATTCACTCTCACTGTCCTTTGTTTCAGCATCACTTAATGCAATTTCATCTGAGAAATTGTGGGAAAAAAAACAAACAAAAAAACCCCAACACAAACCCCCCAAAAACCTCACATTAACAACGAGATATTACAATATACAGAACAAATACTGGAAATTATATTTTTTCCACAGTACATAGCTTTACTATTTAAGGCCATGTAATATTTAAAGAAATTAGGTCACTGCTGAACTGTATATAACCATCATCCTTAACATTACATTAATTATCATTTCATCAAAGTGTTTATTGAAGCTGCTGGCATTATGTTATAAGTTATATTATAGGGGTTATCATAATCAAATATTAACATGTTTATTACAGGTGCAGTTATAACTACTTTAAAATGATTGAGTTAATATATATATATCATAACTCAGAGCCTGAGTATATGGTTACAGTAAAATAGTAGCTGAGCAAAGGCCTGAATGTATTCAGCTTCTTGTGGTATTTGAGTTTGCTTAGTTACAGGTGACGAAAGGATGTCCAGTCCATGGGGACCTCAAAGGCCTGAGATCTTTACCATATTTGGATGGATGGGGAACTTCTGTGTCTGCAGTTATCTCTTAAAATACATGGATGTTCTCTACATGCAAATTATGTGCTTGTAAACGCATGAGGGGGCGTTACAATACCCTGATGTTATAAAAGCAATCTAGAGTGTATTTTGGGTAGAGATGTACAACTGATGTTTTGCAGTTTGCACCTCTCCACGCTGCGTGCATTCATTAAAATCAATTGTTTGACCGACCTCTTCTGGACCATCATTGTTTTACTCTCGTCCTCAATTTCGAACCCGTAACATTTGGTGCATTGGCCGAGGGTTGAGAGAGGGAGATAAGTTGGAGAATGAGACCGAGAGGGTCCGAGGTACTCAAACAGGCAGACACGAGTCAGTGGTCGAAGTGAGTTGACATAAGCCGGCTTATTTAAAGGTAAGGCACTACCTGTTGAATTATTTCCAAACAGTGCTGAATTGGTTCTGACAAAATTGAAAGTCTACTCACTGACATTACTGGTAAAGGTCTGTTTTGATTTTGGTGAAAATCTCATGAGAATGGAAGTTGAAGTAATGATAATGAAGTACAAAATAAGTAAAGAGTAAAGAGAATAAGAGAAAATAGGATTAAGTGAAGTTGAAACGGTTGTGAAGAAGTAATAAGTGTATGAAAGAAGTGAATTAAGATAAGGTTAAGGAATTACACTGGTAAATGAATGTAGTATGACAGGGAATTAGTGAATTTTGTGACAGTAATGTCTCCATTGATTATAAAGCCGGGCTTGGACACCGATGTGGTTGGTTTTGTGGTTTTTGTGGGGTGTCTTCAAAAGTAATTAAATTGTATAGAACGGAACCGTGGGAGGTTCTAAGAAGTGCATTTGTCGGAAGGTGACGCTTCCAATTTGTCGCGGACGCTCGGCATTTTCCTCGGAGAGGGATAGTTCACTTGGCAAGTGTGGAAACGACGACGCTCCAGAATAGCCACTGACTGGGTCAGTTTACCGTCCGGGACGGTATTTTGCACTTTTTTGGTCGATAGAAACCGGGTTTCGGGCGTGTAACGTTACAATTATAACTTCGGGGAAGTCTACCATAACTTTTCGACAGGGGTTTAGTTGGTTGCCGCTTTTAAATTGTCTTAGAGTATTAGTTATCTGACCACGGCCCGGGGCCGAGACTGGTTATAATTGATTACAAAAAACTCAGGGAGTTTATCGGTTGGACCGTTAAGGTTAAATTTTTTCTAAATTCGGTAGGTTGTTCGCTTTGAGGCCTTGTACATATTTGTATATTTTATAAGACGTCTCTGTGTTATAATTTGTTGTTATAATTTCTATGTTTGTATATAGGCTCTGTCTGCCACGGGTACTGCAGCAAGCCGGTTATTTTGAGAGTGTGTGTCTGTGTGTATGTAAATGAGATGCCTGTGACTTATTTAGAGTGACGTTTCCTGTTTACTAATGAGTGACTAACGACTGACTGCCGGGACTGGGTTCTGGGTGACTTACGTGTGTGTTTTAAGGCAAGAAATGTGTTTGTGCATATTAAATTTGCATTATTGTTGTTGATTATGAGGTTAAGTACATGAAAAACGTAAGTTGGAAGTAAGATTATTGTTTTATACATCTGCGAAATACGTAATAATTGTTGAAATTGATAGGACTCCTGTTTTACTGACGACTTGAACTGACATGGTGTTTGTGCATGAAGTTTGGTATTGATTTGCGTACGTACAAATGTTTGATAACGGTTCGTGTGTAGTTGAATATACATGGACAGGAGATGTTTATGATGTAACCTGTCGATGTCACGCTGTGGTTTCAGATATTCATTACGGCTTTTTAGTAACTTCAGTAATAAGGCGATCAGAAGAAGCAGCATTAGATTTTGCATGTAGTAGTATTGTTATATTTCGGGCCCTGGAATTATACTGTAGGCAGGATAGAAATCTAAATCCCACTGACGCTGATTGAAAACACATAAGTATATGCACTTAGTACACCCACTCAAGAAATGATTGTGTGACTGATGCTACAAAACTGACCTAAAGAATGGTGATGTGTGTGGAGAAGTGTTAGTTGTCCTGATATGTGAAAGAGCGCTATTAAAATGTGTGTGAGTGAAATGAAGGCATATTGCTTTTAAATAAAGATTTAGTAGAATTACTGATTATTTGTAGACTGTGAAATTAAAAAGAAGTCTCTGCAGAAGCTGTAGAAACAGGAAATACTGTGCTGCTGTGTGTGTGAGAGGAAGGTGTGTGAGTGATTGATGATGTGAGGGGAGCACCCAGAGAAATAGACAGACCTTAAATTCTAAGAAGATTAAGCGAATGCATGTTTTAAGAAAAGTAATAAAGTAATAAAATTATATTAATTACAGGTTTTAGAAAAGAGACAGACTGAGAGAAATAAATACATGAACTAACAATTACATTAATGAATTGAAAACGCACGTATACAAACTGTTACAGGTGAAATTATTGTTGGAAAGCTTAATACACACATGAAATAAAGAAAGCAGTTTACACTCATTTAATTTCCAGAACAAGTGTGTCCCCCAGACCTGATAACACCCTTGCCCAGTTGGCCCCCGTATCAGGCGAGCATGGAAGGCTGGACAGCCCATGACGGGTAAGATCCCACCTCGAAACCCTGGGACAACCTAAGGCAAGGCGCAGTCACGATTGCTTGTACCTAAGTCCCGGAGTGACCTTGGAGTCACTGGAGGAGACGGGACTTCAATGGGTAAAGCTGCTGGGCACAGGCGAAGGGGAAATGCCACTAACAATGACCAGTGATGAGCCAGAGAGAGAAAACACACCCTGTCAAAAGGAGTCTGAAACACTGCAAAAGAAACATTTACGAGATCACAAAGATCACGAATAAACATTTATAAAAATCACACATACAAACAGAAAATGCACTAACCTTACAGAAATAAGCTCGTGAAGAGTAATGCATAGATAGTGATTAAAACCTGGCTAAGAACACAAACATATGTAATTAAATGAGCTTGCTAATTTTATGAGTGTTAAAATAGTGTGAATGTTGAAGAAAATACACTTAAAACACACTTGGATAAAATAGAGTTGTGGAATAACTGAAACGAAGCTGTATGACAAGGGAGTGAGTTATGGAAAAAACAAAACAAAAAAAAAAAAACAAAAACAAAAGAGAAGTGATTAAAGTAGTTTAAGAAGGGTGACTTAGGAGCGCTGTTGCACTGATTGATAAAAGCAAGTGATTAGTATAGAAAGAAAATGAAAATAATTGAATAATGTGATAAGGTTTAAACATGTATTTATCTTGTGACTGAGTATGAAAATTAGTTGGAGAGCTAATGTGAGTGATGACAGAGGAGCTTGCTGTGTGTGTGTGATTGAGGCCTTCAAGGAGAAGTAGACAGTTCAGAGGTGGAAATTTGATCAAGAGGTTTATAAATTAGTGTTGACATATTGTGAGAACGTGCTTATATGTTAGGTTGAATGTGAGTTTGGTAAAGTGCCTAAAGGGGGATATTGTGTACGAAACGGTGTAGCTTTTTACGTTTTGGGTGTGTTCTATGGCTGAAATTTAAGATTGTTGAAGATTTTTGAGGTTGTTGTTTTATTTTTAAAGAGGGAGTTTTAATAAACATGGACATGTTTAAGGGGTTTTGTAACAGTGCACTTATAAAGAAAAAACCTGTCAGGTGATTTTGTTTTGTACTTTGATGAGCTAATACTCAGCTCTCTTTTTTTCTCATTTTTGTTCTAAGCAGGCCTGCAAAAGACAACAATGAATAACGGCGCCGACAATAGTCTCAGGAAAACAAAAAGTAAGGTGACCTTTTCCGAATTACAATGGGTCAGATTGTGGGTCCCTGTCTAAGAGGATTGCAGCGAGCCAATCCAGTCCAAAAGTATAAAGAACTATCTTCTTAAGAAACGAGTACAAAGAAAATAAATGATGATATAAATAAACTGAGTTTGCTGTAAGTGGGAAATGTAATTATTTGTGTGGAAGTTTACCAACACCCGATGTTAATGCGTGTGGGTGAATGTGTGGGTGAATGGACGGACCAGGCAGACCATAGGTTGGACCGACTGGACACTGACAAAAGACTGGACTAAGGTTGGACACATGACTGATAATTGTTATGTTTTAAGTTTTGTTTTATAACACAGGTTGGATCATAAGTGGAGAAAGTGAGTATAAAAGGTGATGTTCTAGTTAACACACAGGCTTTTGTTTATAGGACGTTTCAAGGATGCAGGCTGTGGATGGAGCCAAGAAGGGATTTTGACATGATGATTAATTTGATTTAATTCCTTAAACACAGGTTTGAAGACCCGGAGCAAATATACCTAATATGATATGATTAACTTTTCTTTTAATTCCCTAACCTGAGTGAAGGATTTTGAGTTTGTAACACATGAGATGTGTCACAAAAAGGGGGGTCTTAATATATGCGATTAGCTACATGAAATGTGCTCTTTTAGGGTTACTAAGCAAATGTCTACGTGACCTTTACCTAATAACCTTTGTGATGATAAACTTGTTTACCGACTTGCTCTCTTGTAGAACATACAGACTTAGAAAAGGGGAACTTCAGCTCTGAGTTTTGAGAATAACTCTGTTAAGTTGACAGGAAACATGTCGGAATAGCCATATAGGGCAAATGTGTTAGAGCTTGTAATTAAATGTGGGACTTGAAAAGAGGAAGCAAATTTGGTACAGGACGTACTTGAGATGATCAGATGAGAGAAGGAGAAGGTCAGGAATAGTTTAAAGTAAGATTGAGAAATTAAATGGGGTAAAAGGGGGTGTAGCTTCAGGGCAGTTCACAGCCCGGCGTAAACGCAAGGTGCTGTCACACAGCTTAAGTTATTTGGTTGATTTATTTTATGACAAAATAATAAGGAAATATTAAAAATATACAACACGTTGAGGAGATCTCTTTTGTTATATTTTAGTGTTTAACATGGAAGATGCCTCTCTGGAGCTTCTCTCCTGATGCTACCCCACTAAAAGACGCTTATCCATAGAGACTATGTCAGCTCCCAAACAGACAACAACAAACCAAGACTAGCAATAAACAATCTAAACATAAATAATAACAAATAAAGAACAATACAGAATAAAAATTTGAACCGAAGAATAAAATAATGAAATGTGGATTATTAAATATTAGGTCTCTCTGTTAAAAGGTCTCTGTTAGCTGATGCCAAGCGGTCGCAGCAGATGGCCGCCCGTACCTGAGCATGGTTCTGCTGGAGGTTTCTTCCTGTTAAAAGGGAGTTTTTCCTTCACACTGTTGCCAAAGTGCTTGCTCAATAGGGGGTCACAAGATTGGTGGGTTTTTCTCTGTATATATGAAGCACCTTGAGGCAATTTTTGTTGTAATTTGGCGCTATATAAATAAAATTAAATGGGAATGTATTGAAGTAAACTTAAATGTCATAAACTAGGAATTAGTTCATTTCTCAGGGGAGAAAAAAAAAAAAAACGGGGACTGGTGTTAGGAACAAAAGCTATATTTTTAATATGAACCTGCCCATTATCTTGTTTTATGTACTTTAATAATGAAGGCTGGCTTGTAGAGCAAGGCCACCTTTTACTCACAAACAAGTGCTCAGCCAGACTGAAAAACAGGAAGTTTTAGTGCACAAGGCATATTAATAAATATAGACACAAAAAGAGGAACTCCCCATATAAACAAAGTTCAAAACTGTGTGAAGTATAAAGTACCGTAATAACACTATATAAGTCACAGCTGATGATTCTAATGTTAGAAAGCTCTTGCAACTGGCGTCTGAGCTGTGCAGAGGTCGCTCTTAAGACAGGTACTTATGTAGGTTAACATAAGGTTGAGCCCAACAGAAGCAAGGCACCCCAAATGTGCACAGCATGCAGCAGGGGTGGCCAAAATAATATAGGAAACAGCACATGTAGGGAGAGAACACTCACTAAAAGTTCTGACTACACATAGTGTGGTGGCTTATGTGAACTTGCAGGCGTTCACTATGACATCATTAGCACAACAGAGACTGAGTAAAGTTTTAGATGCTCTAAATCTGACACTTACTCATGAAGAAATCAATATGGCAGATTTAATGGGATTAGGAGGACCTAATTATTGTACTAAGACAGCAGAACTTGAAGGGAGAGCCAGGGAAGATTTAAAAGCAGGACCTGTTGGGATTGGGGATTTAGAGATTCTTTTATTGCTATGATATAATGTGCGTTATGATGACTGCATTAATAATAGGTTGTACAGTATAATTTTAATAGTATTGAATATGTTTGTGATAACAGTGATGTCTCTATTTACAGGTTGAGTTTATTTCATACACAAAGCATAACTGTGCTTGTTTAGAGTTGATGTTCCGTCCAAAAGGGTCTTAAGCTTCACGGGTGAGAGTGTCCAGGTGATACATGTTGAGGGAAGATGAGAACATAGCAGGTTAATTGCATGCACGCTTACAAACACACATGATTTAAATATAGGCCAGGCCGAAGGCCTGGACTTTATGTAGCTTTTAAATTTACAGCTCCTAACTTCCAGGAATGGCGTGGAGTGTAATGAATGAATGCAAAACATGCTTACAGACACAAACATGACATAGATTTATTTTGTAGGGTAAAGGTGGAATACATGGTGCTTTGTTTCTGCTTAGCAACTACTGAGTCGGGTGAAATAAAATGTTGTAGATAATGGAAACTTGTCTAACGGGCATTAACAGTAACTTTTGCATGTTATGTATATGCATGAAGCAAAAAGAGGAGTAAATGATGATAGAAAATTTTGAAGTGTGTTTTCTAGCGGACATTTAGGCTGACATAGGGCTGGTGTATATTTTACCCGGGGTGTTTTTTAATAGAACTAAAAGCGTTGCTCACACACATAAAGAGTATTGAGATTAGGTAAAGTTAATATAATGGATAGAGCCCAGAACATGATGTTGTCAACCGACTTTGAATAATGACAGGAACCTTAGATGAACACAGTAGGTTAGTAAGGTGTAGCAGAGAGAGGCTGTTTGTTTTTTATCCCTTACAGGAGAAGATTTCCACTAGAGAGGGACCCAGAAAAGGAGCAGAGACCACTTAAGCATGAAGTGTTTTCAAGTGGGAGCTGGTGTTTTATTACTGGACCACCTAGAGGACATGAGGTGGTTTTCTGATTTGCTGAGTCAGAGGACGGCTAGAGAGGGTCAGAGCGAAGGCAGTGGACCTGGGAATGGTGGTTTCGGGGCCCATGATGCCATTAATGGATGTAGAGGTGACAGAGTGGGTCGAGGAGTGACCCAAGGAAATGGTGTGGTGATGTCTCTGGAGAGACATCAAGAGAGGGAATTGTAATATTTAAAGAAATTAGGTCACTGCTGAACTGTATATAACCATCATCCTTAACATTACATTAATTATCATTTCATCAAAGTGTTTATTGAAGCTGCTGGCATTATGTTATAAGTTATATTATAGGGGTTATCATAATCAAATATTAACATGTTTATTACAGGTGCAGTTATAACTACTTTAAAATGATTGAGTTAATATATATATATCATAACTCAGAGCCTGAGTATATGGTTACAGTAAAATAGTAGCTGAGCAAAGGCCTGAATGTATTCAGCTTCTTGTGGTATTTGAGTTTGCTTAGTTACAGGTGACGAAAGGATGTCCAGTCCATGGGGACCTCAAAGGCCTGAGATCTTTACCATATTTGGATGGATGGGGAACTTCTGTGTCTGCAGTTATCTCTTAAAATACATGGATGTTCTCTACATGCAAATTATGTGCTTGTAAACGCATGAGGGGGCGTTACAATACCCTCATATTATAAAAGCAATCTAGAGTGTATTTTGGGCAGAGATGTACAACTGATGTTTTGCAGTTTGCACCTCTCCACGCTGCGTGCATTCATTAAAATCAATTGTTTGACCGACCTCTTCTGGACCATCATTGTTTTACTCTCGTCCTCAATTTCGAACCCGTAACAGCCACCACTCTGCAGTTTGCCAAATGTTGCAAAGTGATGAAACAACAGACTTCAAGAACCTTAAATCATGGACATTTAAACAGAATGGTCTGTGCTTTTAGGTTTTAATTCTGTTCATAAAGCATAATATTCAACTGCCCTAATATTTGCTCCTTTCAAAACAAACCTTCAATTTCAATCTCATCCAGTGATTTCCCCTGGATCTGGGAAAGATGTCCTTTTTCCAGTGTTAAAGGCAGTTTGGAAATCTTGGCCAGCTGTGTTGTGGGAACTGGTAATCTGTAGAATTCGCGGTGAACGCGGATATCATGACCCAGGAAATCTGCAACCTGATCAAGTTCATTGTTTTTCAAATTAAGGACTTGTGAGAGTGTGGCAACATGTTTTCTGAGCTGTGTCGATCTTAGATACTCAGGCTGCTTTGCTCCACACTGGTGTGCATGAACACGCAAGCAGTCCATTCCTCTGTAATGACTCATTGATCGGGGTCTTGCAAAGAGGTAGATATTAGTGGCACAAATACCACAGTCAGGCCTCCTACTAACCAGTAGTGACAGAGCATCCAGCATGCTTGGTGTTAGCAGAAATGGAACATTTCTGTCCCTTTTTCCCATTATTTCTATTCTACAGAAATAGTTACAGAGTCTCTGTTCCATTTCTGAGAAGCCCATGGCAACATCTGTGTGGAGTGCCGTTTTGTCTCTTTCAAGAAAACTTTTGAGGCGCATCTTTGAAACCTCTCCAGAACGTCTTCGATTGAACACAATGATTTGTGAGAGTGTAACTTGTGCAAGTTGGGCATATTTCTTAGCTGTGGCTTCGTTCTCCAAGCTGCAAAATGCACTTTCTGCAGATTTTTGAAGGTAGTGATGGAGAATCCGAACATCTTCTGTAAA
>NW_027052388.1:0-36118 GCF_036321145.2 Pelmatolapia mariae | reverse complement strand
TGGAACTAAATGAGTATAACGAGACACAGACCTACAAAGTAAAACAGGAAACACACAGACTGTTTTACAACACAAACTCAAGGACCCGAACAGAGCACAGAGGACAGGCACAGGTAGGGCTGATACAACACTCAAGCATAAGAACCAAATCCAAGAACTAATACCAATATCAGAATAACTAGAACAGAGGAAAATAATCACAGTAAACACAAAATGCTGGGTCAACGACCCAGGACCATGACAGCACCCCCCCTCCAAGGGCTGGCTCCAGACAGCCCAAAACAAAAACAGACGACCACCCCAGGGCGGGCGGTGGGGGTCCAGGATGGAGGGACCAAAACCAAACAAAAACAAACTCCAGCGAACCAAAAGAATTTTCCAAAACACAAACACACATGCTGGAGTCCTCGAACAGGGTCCCAAAACACAGTTCAGGAGGCCGGCCCGGAGGCTGACAACTCAGGAGCCTGAAACAGTTCACCTCCGGAGGCCGGCCACGTTGGTGACACAAATCCAAAAGCCAACCGTGCGGAAGGCAGCGGTGGCGAAGTGGAAACAGTTCAGGGGGCCGTCCGTGCACACGGCAACGGGCAAACAGTTCAGGGGGCCGACCGTGCACACGGCAACGGCGGCGACGGGCAAACAGTTCAGGTGGCCGACCGTGCGCACGGCAACGGTGGTGGCAGAGCAGGTCCGGAGGTTGGCCGCGAAGCCAGCGGTGGCGGCGAGTTCTTTCAGGAGGCCGCCCTCGACGGCCATGATGCCAGCTTAGAGGCCTGGAAAGCGGCCAACAAGGATGAGGTGGCACAGGGCGAGCTGGCTCAGACGGCAGTGTTGACGAGGCTGAGGCTGACTCGGAGGCTGCAGCCGGAGCTGGACCAGGCGAGGCAGGAACGGATGCTGAGGCCGGACCAGGCGGCGAGGCAGGAACAGATGCTGAGGCCGGACCAGGCGGCGAGGATGAAGGCGCGGAGGCTGCAGCTGGCGAGGATGAAGGCTCGGAGGCTGCAGTTGGTGAGGACGAAGGCGTTGCGGGGGCTGGGCCAGGCGACGCTGAAGACGAAGCTGATGAGGATGAAGCTGCTGCTGGAACAGCTGGTGGCTGGACAGGCTCCTCGGGCCCCCCAGCAGACGAGGAAGGAGGCTGGAGCGGTCCCTCGGACCCTCCAGCTGACGAGTCAGGAGGCCGGAGCGGTCCCTCGGACCCTCCAGCTGACGAGGCAGGTTGCTGACGGGCTCCTCGGGCCCTCCAGCGGAGACAGGAGGCCGGAGCGGTCCCTCGGACCCTCCAGCTGACGAGTCAGGAGGCTGGACGGGCTCCTCGGGCCCTCCAGCGGAGACAGGAGGCCGGAGCGGTCCCTCGGACCCTCCAGCGGAGACAGGCTGCTGAACGGGCCCCTCGGACCCTCCAGCGGAGACAGGCTGCTGAACGGGCCCCTCGGACCCTCCAGCGGAGACAGGAGGCCGGAGCGGTCCCTCGGACCCTCCAGCCGAAACAATCACTGAACCAGCGGGCACAGAGGCCCCTGGCACACACTTGATCGACTGCAGCTGCGCGGAGCACTGGCCCTGCTCAGGCAGCGACAGCTGGGTGCAGTCCTCAGCTGGGTTCTTAGCCTTCAGGGGTCCAGGGTGCGCTGAGGGTTGAAACTCAGCCTCTGGGGAGGCCCTGAAGTGCATCACAGTCTCTGAAATGGCCAGCTTTTGAGGACCGTTAACAATACTGTGTTGTTTGTCTCTCTGCTTAAACTGAACAGATGAAAAACAGTTCCTTTCGGGTTGGATAGACATAGCTAGCTGCACCGGAGGAGTAGATGGAGATGATGGCTGAATAGGTGGCTGAGCTGTGGGTTGTGAGGCCGAGTGTGATGGAGGCGACGACTGGGCGGCTAACTGAGCTAGTGGCGGCTGCTGGGCAGCTAACTGAGCTACTGGAGGCTGCTGGGCAGCTAACTGAGCTACTGGAGGCTGCTGGGCAGCTAACTGAGCTACTGGAGGCTGCTGGGCAGCTAACTGAGCTACTGGCGGCTGCTGGGCAGCTAACTGAGCTACTGGCGGCTGCTGGGCAGCTAACTGAGCTACTGGCGGCTGCTGGGCAGCTAACTGAGCTACTGGCGGCTGCTGGGCAGCTAACTGAGCTACTGGCGGCTGCTGGGCAGCTAACTGAGCTAGTGGAGGCTGCTGGGCAGCTAACTGAGCTAGTGGAGGCTGCTGGGCAGCTAACTGAGCTAGTGGAGGCTGCTGGGCAGCTAACTGAGCTACTGGAGGCTGCTGGGCAGCTAACTGAGCTACTGGAGGCTGCTGGGCAGCTAACTGAGCTACTGGAGGCTGCTGGGCAGCTAACTGAGCTACTGGAGGCTGCTGGGCAGCTAACTGAGCTACTGGAGGCTGCTGGGCAGCTAACTGAGCTACTGGAGGCTGCTGGGCAGCTAACTCAATAAACACAGCCCCGGTATAAACAGTCATAAGGTCCGGCGAAACAGAAAAAGTGTCTTTTCCACTCACCACAGCCGGCAGTTCTGAAGTCCCAACATCCGGCTGTGGGGTGACGCGCCAGCGGCGCGATCGTCGCTTCCTCTCTGCAGACGACTCCGACGGGCCGGGCAAAACCTCCGGCAGGAGAAGTTGACGCGACTGTTCTGGGGTGGCCGTAGTCCGCTGCTGCTGGACAAGGTCTGAGGATTCCCGAGCTTGCACCACCTCCCGGGCTTTATGCAGGTTGGAAATTAAGTCTGAGACTCCCCTTAGCTGGCGGAGGTAGGGATTCCCCTCCAGGATCGCCTCGATGGCTTTTATCCCCACCACTTTCGCCCTTGCGTTGGTGGTGTGGGTTACCCAGTCCATCAGGCGTAGGATGCGAGTGAGATCGTTCTCCCCGACAAAACTGCTGGATCCATCTTATGGTGGCGTCGTACTGTCACAGCTGGGGCAGCAGTCGTGTTGTGGAATGAATGAGGACCCAAGATGCAGACGGCGGTGGAGATGCGAATGAGGATTTATTTACAGTGAGAAATAACCAAAGCCAGGGCAGAACTAAACATAAACCTAGACTGGGAAAACTAATCACAAAAGGAGGCCACGGGGCGAGGAACAGAGAGACACGGAGTAACGCTGGTGATTCACAGAGGACGAACACAGACGACGCCACCAGGAGCACAGGCAGACACACAGTATAAATACACACACCAGGTAATCAGGAAATGACACACAGGAGGGGGCACAGCTGGAACTAAATGAGTATAACGAGACACAGACCTACAAAGTAAAACAGGAAACACACAGACTGTTTTACAACACAAACTCAAGGACCCGAACAGAGCACAGAGGACAGGCACAGGTAGGGCTGATACAACACTCAAGCATAAGAACCAAATCCAAGAACTAATACCAATATCAGAATAACTAGAACAGAGGAAAATAATCACAGTAAACACAAAATGCTGGGTCAACGACCCAGGACCATGACATGCTCATATATGGCAAAATCCTTTAAGTGTCACTGTGTTTTTCATCTGTGCTCTTGTTGGTTGGACAAGTTTGTAAATGACAAAGAGCTCAGTGGACTTTGCATCCATCAAATCCTGTTAGATGTTTGTTTTTCCTTCACAGCTTTGTGATGAAGGCTAAAGAACAGAGATATGAACTATTGCCAATATGAATCCTGATGCATGACCTGGGCACAGACCCACCAAAGCAACACTCAGCTCACCTCATTCCAGGCGCTTGTCTGCTGGAGACCATGAGCCTTGTTAGTCACACATTAGCACCGTGGTAGGAAACAGCCTCCATCATTTCATTAGATCTGAATTTGGACTGTTTCCTCTGGATGAGAACCAAGTCTGTCAAATCTATTGATCCAACACAAACTATCAAACACATTGGCTCACAGTCAGATTGGCTTTGTATGGATGGTGTAACAGGGGCTGGGAAAGGATGCTGAAAGCTGAATATAATACAGAACAATAACAGGACATATAATCATGTAGAAACATGATCTTCAACAGGCACACTTCTATTATTCATGATCACAAACACAAAGAACTTGTGCAGCCCTGATATCAGCCCTAATATATGAGTGTGTTTGCCCAAAGATTGAAACAGCATCAACATGACAGCTGTAAGAAATCTTCTCTCAGCCTTGTTTGGCAGAAGATCCCTGCAACAAAGATTGTAGCTGAAAGATGACGTGTGTAAAGTTTGTCTTTGGGAGGGTTGAGGCTGTTTTTAGACCTTTGATAGTTTCAATCCAGTTCTGAAAGACAGAAATAAAAACAACATCATTAAGATCAGATCATGGAGCTGTTTCCTGCCTTGTTTCTAGCTTCACATTACAACACTTTACTACAATAAAGATGCTAACATGTATCTGTAGGAACAACATCATTGAATCTAGAACAACTGGAGCCAAACCAGTGGCTCTGCTGGGATCACTGGTGAGCCAACACTTCCTTGTTGGATGCAGATTTCAGGGCTTCCTGTTGCTCCTCCGTTATAACTGTTCTCTCTTCTCAACACATGATGACACAAAGGAATCAGCAGTGACGAAGATGATGCTGAAGAGAAGCACACATTTCACACATATAACAGACCAGTCCAGTTACACACACCTCTGCTTGACATTAGGCCTCAAACAAAGACACAAAACACTAACTTGACTCTAAATAGAAGAAACTGGCAGCTTTTTCTGTTCTGTGCTTATTTATATTTGACACACATGCTTCTCTTTGTGCAAACACACATCGCACTATAAGGGTAACCTAGCACACAATGATTGGACAGCACAGTGATGATGCTGGGAGATCCTATACGAAGCAACACAGAAACACTGAGAACTTTAAACATTGATTATATTGAGATAAGCAGCCGACCCAGTCTAGATAAAGGCGAGCAGCTGGGACCGCTGCTGCACCAAAAACAGGTTTCAGTGTTTCCATGTGTGTGTGTGTGATGTCTTTACTTATACTGGTCAATAGACTTTAGTCAACACATGATTGAAAGGTGTTACACATGAAATAAAAACAGTGTTTCATCTTTATTCCTCTGAAGCAGCTGCATTATAACCAATCTGCTCCTTTGTGGCCTTTAAAACAGCTTAAATAACTGTTGTTATATTTGTTTCTGCTCCTCTTGGACAGACGACTCTTGAAAAGACATTTTTGAATTTCAATGTGACTTTAACTGGATAAATATGGGATATATAAACGTCCCTCTGCAACAAACTGATTCCAGCTTCTACCTCATGATAGGAATGTTTTTGTGGCTCAAGATGACCTGATATCTTTCATGATGGATACATTTGACACATGTTTCACATATTATAGACCAACAAGTTATTCATAGCAGTTTAAATATGGGGAGTCACTTTTGGGCCCAGCAGATAAAACAGAGCCAATATTTCCTTCTTTATTTAAGTGACGTGTGTCACAGATGTGACCTAGTAAAGTGTAACTGAACATTAGTAACGTTATTAACACTCTCAGCTCGTCCTTGTTCCAGACCTGAAGATCCTCTTCTTTCATTCAGCAGCAGCTTCAGGTCTCTGATGGTCCAGGGCTTGTTGTTGGGAAACAGCCCTGCTGGGATGATGGTGTCCTCACAGAAACAGTCAGTGATGCTGTTGATCTCCATCACAGAGCACATCCCAGTCTGCAGTCTCAGTCCTGCAGGGCCTCGCTGGCTTCCTGACTCCACCCAGTCAACAACAGGAAGTGTTTGCAGGAACAAACTGAGGCTGTGGTCAAACAGGAGTTTTTATCTCCTGGCTCTGACTCTCACTGCGGCCCCGCTGCTGTGTCAACATGTGTTTGTGCTAAACAATGATGGAAAGTGTTATAAATGACTTGTTGGCCTCTGATCTGTCACAAACAGCTGAAACGTGTCTCTCATGAGTCACATGAAGGTTTCTGACAGAAAGGACAAAAAGTAGCTGCAGTCAGTTTGTGTCATTTTTATATTTATTCATCTGGGAGAAAAATCTGAGGGACATTAAAATGTGTTTTTCAACAGAGACAAGAACATAAATATAACAGAACAGGTAAATGAACATATTTCAAGTAAACAGCTGGACTGATCAGGTCCAAACACAGAGTGATCAACAAACAGCTGTCATATCTTTATATATAAGCTCTTTATAAATCCTGTTCACTGCAGTCTGTTTCCTAATAATGTCAAACTGTTAGAAACACAGAAACATGGTCTTTGTTCACATAAACCTGTCTGGGATCCTTTGTTGTTCTTTTGATGCAGAGTTACATTATAAATATAAAGAGTTATTTCAGAGTCTCATCAGTTTTCCTGCATGTCTTTATTGAACACATCAGCAGGGCTGAAGCTCTCATGTTAAACACACACTGATCTATGGACACGTTCATGTGTTTCTAACAGAACCAGGCTGTTATCAGCTGCACTAACATGATGTCACACACACTGAATGTAACAGTGACATCATCACACAATCAGCTGTGATTGTTTCACTGTCATCAAACTAGTCAACAGGAAGTAGAATCAATAGAAACCAATCATTTACTGACAGCATGTCTGATTGAAATAAGTGCAGATTATGTATGAAGTCTAACTGCACACAGTAACTGTGTTACAATAAGGACTTAACAGCGCCCTCTGCTGGAGTGTTTCAGTACTGCGTTAACTAGAATACACCACCTCCTCCTCCTCCTCACACCACCTGCTACAGCTCTACTCTTCTATGACTACAGTCATCCACAGCACTGATGTGAGGTCACATGGTTCATATGTAAGGAGCACAGAGACGTCCTAGCAGCTGACCTCAGGTCAGTTTAATGACTGTGAGCAGCAGCTGTGTTCTTGTCACTGTGACAGGGAGACACTCTCAGACACAGCGCTCATGTCAGCTTGTTCTCATGCAGGAGGATCAGGAGCTCCATGTTTGTCTTTCTGTTTGAATCATGATGTGTTTGTGCCATCAGAGTTTGTCATGAGTACTCAGGGTTTCACAACAGCTGGCCTCTAAACTCTCAGCGTGAGAACTGAGTGAAGAGTTTCAGAGCAGAGAGTTTTGGCTCACAGCTTTAGCGTCTACACAAAAAGCCGATTACGCACTCGTTCTGAGAACATCTCCACCTCCTAAAAACAAACTCTCCTACTAGCGGCTGCCAAAGCCACAACAGGTAGAAGACTGGATTTCTTCAGGTCAGATTTCATTGCTCAGATTTCATGCAGTTTGCAATAAATTGTGTGTCACAGACTTTGTAGTTCACATTTGTGTGACTCATTTAAATCTTCTCCTCCTAAAAGTCTGGGTTTGTTCTTTAATACTTAAAACACGGTTGTCAAATAGAAACACAGCAGAAGCCCAAATGTTGCACTTGAATACAGAGAGAACAGAAACGATGTAGGAATCATTTAGATCCACTCAGAAATATGAACATCAGGTTAATCAGACGATGGACTGAAGATGAATCAGAAACTATTTCCATATAAAAACACTCTGTTTGTCCTTCTTAATCATTCACTCAAAACAGAGAAACTGGAAGCTTATTACATTTACAAGAGTCTAACATGTTTGAACAAAAAGTGTTTCAAACATGAACATAATTCAATCATATACAATCTGCATGAAATTTAACTACTTAACACTTCTCAGTTCTTGTTGAGATGATGTGATACAATCTAGTAACAGTGTTACTGCCTTAAAGGCAGATGCCACACAATATCACAAGATCAGGTGAGATTTCAGACCACAGGAAAATTACTGGGGTTATCTGTGAAGAGGCAGAAAAGCATAGACGTGGTGCACAGTTTGAAAAGGAAAGAATGAATCTGTCTTCATTCATCTACATGGAAATGTAAAACCAAAAACCAAACCAATAATACAACCAAATCACTCCCAGTTTATTTACAACATTTGACACATATAGCGCAGCTCAGTCAGCAACTGATCTTTGACCTGTGAGCTGAAGCTTAAGCCTCTTTTATGGTTTAGTGTTTAATGTTTAAACTGTTTATGGCTGCAGAGATGCCCACAGTCAGGCTATCTACTGTTGAAATGTTATATACAGTGCAGCAGCTGACCTTTGACCTGTGAGCTGGAACTTCAGACTCTTTGCTAGTGTGAAGTGTTTAATGCTCATTTATTGAAGCTTGCAGACACACCCACATCCTCTGATTTGTTTTCAGTGTGTTGGAGTTGGAGCAGAAACCTGCTGCAGGTTAATTATTGATCAAATTAATATCACATAAGGTGCAGCAGCTGACCTTTGACCTGAGAGCTTCAAAGAAGTGTTTAATGTGACCCAGCCTGCAGACACAGAGGACCGATGACGGAGAAGAAGCAGAGGATTTTCTCAGTTTCTACACAGACCTGGTCCAGACAGCAGAGAGCTGCAGAGTGAAGACGTTCATGAGAAGAAGCTGAGTAAGTGCAACGTCCTCTTATAGTCCTGGATCAGGAAGTAAAGCCAGTGAATATTTGGTGTTTAAATAAGGTTTCTGTCTTTGACTGACTGCTGTCACTGTGTTTGAGAGAGAAAAAGAGATTTCAGATTAACTGGTGTTCCCAAGAGCACCTGGCTTTAGCCACTGGGGAGCACCATATTGCAACCTCCAAGGTAACCGGAAACACGTGACTTCAGTTAAATCCACTTTGACAGCAAAAACTAAATTGGGTTTTTGTTACTATTGATGCTGCTGAGAAATAAACATGGTTCTAAGTGGGTTTTTTTAACACTCTGGGTTTGTTAAAAAACAAACAAAACAAAAAAAGAATCACCATTCCTTCAGCTTGTTCGTGGCCAAAAGTGTCCATGTGTTGTTTTTTGTTTTTTTGCTACTTTTTCTGCATAAAGGTTTTTTCATAAATATAAAATAGTCATTACTTTTTACATTTTTAATTCTTCAAACACCTTTTTCTGGTACAATGCACTTGTTTGAAGACAACCTCAAAACTCACCATTTCATATATCAGCAGTGCTACTGGAAATTAGTGTACAGTGGTCCCTCGCTATAATGCGGTTCACCTTTCGCGGATCGCTGTTTCACTGATTTTTTTTTTAACAGCACATTGTGTTCTGCCTTCTGATTGCTGTAGACCATTGTCAATCAATCTATTGCCCTGTCTCCTTTACAGAAGCGGTCCCCAACACCCGGGCCACGGACTGGTACTGGTCCGTGAGTCATTTGGTACTGGGCCGTGAGAGTTGAGGCTCGGGTGTGAAATGTATGGTTTTCAAGGTTTTTTGTCGTTAAGTTGGTTTCCCTCCCAGATAGCAAGGAGACATTGAAACAATGTTTAGTCAATGATTCTATTGAATCAACGTTGAAATCTGACATTGATCTAACGTCACTCTTGCACCCTTTTTTAATATTGAAACAACGTCATGTTTTGATATTGAATCACTGAACTCTGATGTTTATTTACCATCACTTTTGCACCCTTGGTTACTATTGAAACAACAATAAAGTCATGATTAAAAATCAGTACTTAACAGGCATTTGTGTTAATACTAAACTGCTGCAAATTACCAGCAATACTTAAACCAGCAAAAAAGACAATTGTGTATGATCCACAAATAGGAAACCCATTATATGCTGGACAGAGTCTTACAATTTGTCATGTCCATAATAATATCCCTATAATATGAAGCATCTGGCATTATGTAATAAAAAAAATGAAAAGACATCTCTGTATCAATAGCAAAGTAATTTATTATATTAAAAAAAGTTTCTTTGTTACAGGTCACTTATTTTTTTTAGTTTACTCGGGGATCGAGCTGGATGTCGGGCATCCTGCACCACCCATCTGATCTGGAGCGTAGCGGAGACATTTCTGCACTGCTTGGGCGAAGGCAAACTCAGAAACAGCGTTTACCCCCACCTGCTGAGTCAGGCCATCTAGGACACAAACAAACACAAAAAGAAGAAAAAAAAAAAGTCCAAATTAGAGCTTAAATATGAATAACCTCTTGTCAATTGGAGAAAGGGAGAAATTATGGGATTAATATGAAAGTCACAAAGCAGGAATCAGCAAACTGCTGCCTCACTTGATTCTCAAAGAGCTGAAAAGCTCAAAGCCTAATTTTCTAGAGATAAAATGAATAAACCAAACTATATGCAGTGAAATGCATTTCTATTCCTATTTGTTGGAGCTTCCAACGATAGCCTGCTGTTGTATATTCAAGCAGAACATGCAGGAGAAGGCCATTTTTAGGCAGTTTAACCAAATTTGGCAATTTCTAAAGTTCTGGGCTACAAAAGTCCCATAACCTTTAAGAACTTACCATTGCTTTATTTGCCTCCGGTCATTGCAGTTCATCTCATCCATGTTGTTAAACGGCTAATCCAGAGACAGTACCCCAGCATCAACAGGTTCAGTGGTGCAGGATTAACGGAAGCCTCTGAACTCCTCACGGAGGTCCCCGACTTCTCTGATCAGATTTGTTATCATGATTATAAGTTTTTGGAAGGCAGCATCTGTTGAAAAGAACAATAACAAAGAATAACAATAAATAACAAATAACAATAAATAACATAACACAAAGAATACTGGCTTGTGATAAACTGGATAAGCACTGTGATGAGAAAAACAACTATATCCATGAGTGATGTCTTCACATTTTACATTCAAGTTTAAGTAGTTCAATCTGTTAAAACTATTTACAATTTAGCCTTTTACATATAAATTAAATCCTATGTAAAATGTCAAAGTGCAACATTTTAGAACTTGGGTCCCATTTTAGAACTTGGACATTTGCATTTGCATAAAGCTGTGTTTTATTAAGTTAACGTCCTGCCGATGAATCTGCATTTGGTTCCTATCCTGCCTGCATTACACAACAAGTTCATGAGAAGAATGTTTTTCTAGTTTCCAAAACAGTGAATCTGTGTGCAGTTCTCTGCAAACTCAAAGCGTGTCAGTGAATGGATTTTGTGTGCTTCACGGCTCCATCTAGTGGACTGATAGTAGAGCAGCTGATGGCAGCTTCCTCTGCCTCACACTGCTGTCTGACTGCATTCAGCTGACACTGAGATGAAGCAGGAAAGAAGCAGCTGATATTTGGACAGCACACATGATGGAAAGGAGGATTTCAGCTGATGTGCACATGAATGATTTGTGTTTTCTCTGCAGGTGAAGGTAGAAAGTGTGTGTGAGCTGATGTGAATTCAGCAGCATGGATCAGTGTGAGGACAGAGAGGAGGGAGTCCCTCCCTCTAAAAGAGCCCGAGTGAGCCAGACCAAAGCTCAGAGGTGAGATGACCATCTCTAACTGTCCATGACTCTTCTCCATGTCACAGCTCAGCACTCAAATCACTGCTCCATCATTATTCACAGGAACCAGCCTGGACCTCCACCCAGCTCTGTGTCCTTACAGAGTGACTGGTCTAAACATGCTGTTCCTGACTTTAAATCAGGCGTGTGTCCTTCTCCTGCAGAGAGGTAATGTGTGTGTAAATGTTGTTGTGACTCAGTGTTTGTGAATAAATCCTCCATCATGTTTAATGTCAGCTCAGCTCTTTTTCACACACATTTCTATGTTCATATGTGAAGCGGTGTGTGTTGGAGTGTTTCGACAAGCACAACAGATACTCAGAGATTATTTTTAGGAACGGGAGATGTTCTCAAACTCTCTGTCCTAAAACTCTTCACTCAGTCTGATCCCCACTTACTGCTCCTCAGCAGTGCTGCCATTTTCATGAGCCAAGACAGAAATGAACTAAAGTGTTGTTTTCTCATGAACTTCTTTCTCTCTGCTGAATCTTTAGTGAATACAGAACACCAGGAACAAAGATTGAGATATTTAGGGATAGTATGGAGAACCTATTTACAAATCTCAATCAGAAAGGAATGTTTATTTATGGGGACTTTAATATTGACTTGTTGAATCCAAATCATAATAAGAGTACAGAAGAATTTACTGATTCCATGTATAGCATGGGTTTATTTCCACTGATAACAAGACCAACCAGAATAACATCTCACTGCGCAACTCTATTAGATAATATATTTACAAATATAATGGAAGAAATTATAGAAAGTGGGTTATTAATCAATGATATAACTGACCATTTACCAGTCTTTGTGTGGCGGACCACCAGGTGGCTCCACTCACACCCAAGTTGAAGGGAAGTGCTGGGGTGGAGATTTTGGCGCTTACTGTATGTGAAGTTCTACAGAGTCAGTTAATAAAGTTGGAGTGAGACACTGAGACCTCTCCTGTCGTTATTACATACCTCCACATTGGTGACCGCTGTGGCGAACATGCTAAGGCTCAAAGACGAAGCTAGCTCCGGCCTGGAAGCATCGGCTGCCGCCGGACTTCCACCTCCGCCGATGGCTGCGTTTGCTGTGGCGCTTAAATTGCCGGATTTTTGGCTTCACGACCCTCCTTCATGGTTCGTGCACGTGGAAGCTCAGTTTGCTCTTCGTGGAGTTTCAGCCGACGATACTAAATACCACCATGTGGTGGCCTCACTTGACCCGCTGTCAACCCGCCACTTGATGACTCTCCTCCGGGACCCCCCAGCCCAAGGCAAGTACACCGCCCTCAAGGCTCTGCTGCTGCGGCGTTACTCCCTCTCTGATGCTGAGCGGGCCGAGAAACTCCTTTCCCTCGCGGGCCTGGGCAACGGCACCACTCTCTAGCTCATGGAGAGCATGCTGTCCTTACTGGGCGCGGATGACGGAGGATTCCTCTTCACCCACCTCTTCTCCGACAGCTGCCGGCTCCAGTGCGCGCTGGCCTTGCCAACTCCCCGCTATTGGCCACGAAGGATTACCGCTCCCTTGCGGAAGAGGCGGATCGCATCCTCCTGGCTATCAGGAGTTTCGGCGTCCAGGGCGATTGTCCCGGACTCACCAGCGGTTTCCCCCACCCCCTCACCGATGCTCCAGGGGCCCTCCGACTCGTCCACGGTGGCTGGAATCGCTGCACGGCGGCACTGCGGAAAAGGTCTTTGTTTTTATCACCAGCGTTTTGGAGCGAAGGCACGGCACTGTCTCCCGCCTTGCAGTTTCCAGACCCAGGGAAACGGGCACGCCAGCGCTCTGTAGCAGCCGCGACCGTTGGCAACAAGTAAAGGCTGCTTTTCATAGAGGACTCACACTCGGGGAGGCGTTTCCTGGTGGACTCCGGCTCACAGAAGAGCCTTCTTCCCCCGGCTGGCTCGGACAGGCTAGCTGAGGGCTGCGGGCCATTGCTAACTGCGGCTAATGGCTCCCCCATCAAAACCTTCGGTGAAAGGTTGGTGACTGTTTGCTTTCATGACCGTGACTTTCAGTGGAACTTTGTTGTTGCTGCTAGCTCTGTGCCTACAATAGGCGCTGATTTTCTTTGTGCTCACGGACTGCTGGTTGATGTTGCTAACAGACGTTTAATTGATGCTGTGTCATTTTCCTCATTACCCTGTTTGACTCGGGGTGCTCAGCCCGTGGTGCATGCTAACTCAGTAGATTCAGGTGACGCTTTTCAGTGTTTGCTTTCTGAGTTTCCCTCACTCACTGTCCCCACTTTCTCGAGCACTGTGACAAAGCACGGGGTGGAGCATTACATAACTACAGTAGGGCCCCCGGTGTTCGCGCGCGCGTGCCGCCTTGACCCTGCCAAACTGGCTGTAGCTCGGGAAGAGTTTGCCACCATGGAGTGCCTGGGCATTGTGCAGCGTTCGAATAGTGCCTGGGTTTCCCCGTTACACATGGTGCCCAAATCTGACGGTTGGTGGCGACCTTGTGGGGATTTCCGCCGTCTCAATAATGTCACAGACAACGATCGTTATCCCATTCCCCACATCCAAGATTTTTCTGCCCATCTTGCGGGGACCTCGGTTTTTTCGAAGATCGATTTGGTACGCAGATATCACCAGGTTCCCGTGCGTGCGGAGGATGTCCCCAAAACCACCGTCATTACACCTTTCGGCCTTTTCGAGTTTCTGCGCATGCCTTTTGGCCTGAAAGGTGCCGCCCAAACCTTCCAGTGGTAGATGGACTCAGTCTTGCGCGGGCTGCCCTTTGTTTTTGTATATCTTGATGATATACTGGTGGCCAGCGGCTCAGCGGAGCAACACATGTTCCATCTGCGTCAGGTTTTTCGGCGTTTGGCGGAGCATGGACTGATCATTAATCCGTCTAAATGCCAGTTTGGGTTGCCTGTTCTCGACTTCCTCGGGCACCGTATTTCCGCCGAGGGCGCGGTTCCGTTGCCTGACAAAGTCCGAGTTGTTTCAGATTTTCCGCGTCCCACGAATGTTAAGGCACTGCAGGAATTTTTGGGGATGGTGAATTTTTACAACTGTTTTCTCCCCAGGGCGGCACACCTGCTGAAGCCCCTTTATGGGGCGTTAAAAGGTAAGAAGGCTAATGACTCCGTTGACTGGTTTCCGGAAAGCATCCAAGCGTTTTCTGATCCTAAGTTGGCGTTAGCTAATGCTGCCCTTCTGGCCCACCCATCCCCGTCGGCGCCCATTGCGTTGACCACCGATGCGTCGGACATAGCGGTGGGTGCGGTGCTGGAACAGCGAATCTCGGGTGTCTGGCAACCGCTCGCCTTTTTCAGCCATACGCTACGTGACAGCGAGCGCAATTATAGCGTTTTTGACAGGGAGCTACTGGCTTTCCACCTGGCGACTCGTCATTTCTGTTTTTCCTTGAGGGTCGTCATTTTACCGCATAGGTGGACCACAAACCCTTGACGTTTGCCATGTCCAAGGTTTCTGATCCATGGAGTGCACGCCAGCAGCGCCAGTTGGCAGCCATTTCTGAGTTTACCACGGACATTCAGCACGTGGCTGGTAAATCCAATCATGTGGCTGACTGTTTGTCGCGTGCGCTGGTTTCTCACGTCTTTCTTGGCATAGACTACTCCACCATGGCTGCCGATCAGAGCGGTGACCCAGACATCCAGGACGGCGGTCCCCTCCTGGTCTGTGACGTTTCCACCGGCCGCCCTCGCCCCGTTTCCTGGCGTCGTCAAGTTTTTGACTCAGTACATGCTCTCTCTCATCCGAGGGTCCGGGCCTCTGTTAAACTGGCCAGCTCTAAATTTGTTTGGCCGGGCCTTCGCAAATCGGTTAAGGAATGGGCGGCGGCGTGCATTCCTTGCCAGTGTGCGAAGGTTCATAAACACACCAAGGCGCCCCTGGAGCAGTTCTTCATACCCGACAAACGTTTCGATCATGTGCATGTCGATCTGGTGGGTCCTCTGCCGCAGTCACAAGGTTTTACGTACCTTTTGACTATTGTTGACCGCACCACCCGGTGGCCGGAGGCGGTCCCCCTGATGTCCACCACCGCAGCAGTGGTGGCCAAGGCATTTTTGTCAACCTGGGTCTCGCGTTTCGGCCCCCCCGCGGACATTACCTCAGACAGAGGCCCCCAGTTCATTTCCGAGCTTTGGTTGGCCATGGCTGATGGACTGGGCGCCAAGGTCCACCACACAACCGCATACAACCCGCAAGCTAATGGGATGTGTGAACGGTTCCACCGGTCGCTTAAGGCTGCTTTTCGCGCCTCCTTAAAGGATGGCAATTGGGTTGACCGCCTCCCGTGGGTTTTGCTTGGGCTGCGCTCTGCGGTTAAGGAGGATCTCGGCGCTTCCCCAGCTGAGCTAGTGTTTGGTCAGCCCCTCCGCGTGCCTGGAGAAGTCTTGCCCGAGAACCCTCCCCCCTGCTTTGATCCATCGGTGCTATCTCTCAAGCCGCTTTTGCACTCGCTTCGGGTTCCTGGTCTGGTGCACCATTGCCTGCCTGACACCTTTGTTGCAAAGACTTTAGAGACTGCTAAGTTTTTTTTTGTCAGGCACGATGCCCACAGGACACCGCTGCGGCCGCTGTATGACGGCCCATTCAGGGTTATCGAACTGGGCCAGAAACATTTTGTTTTGGATTTTGGGGATCGTAGGGAGACTGCGTGTGTTGACAGACTTAAACCTGCACATGTCCGGACAGTCAGGTAGTGCCGGCCCAGGCCCCTCGCCATGGCCCCCCTCCTTCGACGGGGTTAACAGACTCTGGTTTTCTCCCCAGGACTACCCCCCCGACCACCGGTGTTTGAGCCTCCTCCTGCCTTTCCTGCTCGCCTTCACCAGCCTCGTTCACGGGATGGACCTTCCTCTGCCTGTTCTCTCCCTCCCAGGTTCAGTCGTTCGGGCCGTTTGCTTAGGCTGAGGGTCCTGGACTGAATAGAGACCTAACTGTGTGTTCAGGGGGGGTATGTGTGGCGGACCACCAGGTGACTCCACTCACACCCAAGTTGAAGGGAAGTGCTGGGGTGGAGATTTTGGCGCTTACTCTATGTGAAGTTCTACAGAGTCAGTTAATAAAGTTGGAGTGAGACACTGAGACCTCTCCTGTCATTATTACATACCTCCACATTTGCATCTTATAATTGCCATTATAAGGTCAACAGCGATGAACACAAGATTATTTACAAAAGAATAAGAACAGAGAAGACATTAAACTGTCTTAGAAATTAACTTTTACAGCATGAGTGGAATATTGTATATGAACAAAAAGAAGTTAATAAAGCTTATTAAGCATTTTTAAGAACATTTAACTCATTACTTGAGAAAAACTGTCCAGTAATTGAAATTAATAGGAAACACAACTATGCCGGAAGACCATGGATGACTAAAGGACTACAAAATGCCAGCAAAAAAAAGAATATCATGTATTGAGAATTCATAAAAAAGAGAACCATAGAAACTGAAAGAAGGTATAAAGCCTATAAAAATAAATTAACAAATATAATGAGAACCTGTAAAAGAGAATATTTTAATAAAAGGTTAGAACAGAATAAAGATAACACAAGAGGTATATGGAAAGTATTAAACAGTATAATCAAAAATGAATCAAGGAAAAATGATTATCCGGGGTACTTTATAGAAGGGACAAGAAGCATTAACAAAATGAATGACGTAGTAAATGGTTTTAATGAATTCTTCATAAATATAGGGCCAAAACTGGCAGAGGAAATAAAGGTTGATGGAATAGAAAGGGACACTGGTGAAGATATTGAAAGGAATAGAAGCTCAATGTTTTTAAGAGCAGTGGAAGAGAAAGAGATTTATGACATTGTTAGAGGACTTAAAAACAAAACCAGTACAGATTGGAATGATATTGATATGGTAACAGTAAAGACAGTTATTGATGGTATAATAAAACCATTAAAATATATATTCAACTTGTCTTTTCAAAAAGGGGTTTTTCCACAAAAAATGAAAGTTGCTAAAGTTATTCCAATTTACAAAACAGGTGAAAAGTATCGTTTTACAAATTATAGACCAGTGTCAATACTCTCCCAGTTCTCTAAGATACTGGAAAAACTTTTCATAAAAAGATTTGACAGTTTTGTGGAAAAATATGAATTACTGACAGATAGTCAGTATGGGTTCAGAAACAACAGATCAACAACTTTGGCATTGATAGACTTAATGGAAGAGATAACAGAATGTATAGATAATAAGAGGTATGCACTTGGAGTTTTCTTAGACCTAAAGAAGGCGTTTGATACTGTTAATCATGCAATTCTATTAAGAAAACTGGAAAGGTACGGGTTTAGGGGAGTGGTTTTGGAATGGTTAAAAAGCTATTTAGGCAATAGGCAACAATATGTACAAATAAATGAATATAAATCTAAATTGATGCATATTGCTTGTGGAGTACCTCAAGGTTCAGTATTGGGTCCAAAAATGTTTATAATGTACATTAATGATATTTGCAGAGTCTCGCAGAATTTTAAGTTTGTAATATTTGCAGATGACACAAATATATTTTGTTCAGGTGTGGAATTGCCACAGGTTTTGGAGATGATCACACAGGAATTAACGATATTAAAGAAGTGGTTTGATATAAATAAATTATCATTGAATCTAGATAAAACCAAATTTATGTTGTTTGGAAAACAAAAGAAAAATATCAAAGTAGAAATATGTGTTGACAATGTATATGTAGAAAGAGTAAATGAAATAAAAATTCTTGGTGTGATCCCATATTACCCATAAACCACATATTACTTAGGGAAACTGGCACGGGGCATTGCCATCCTGGGGAAAGCAAAGCAAATATTGGATCAGAAAGCACTGCATATATTATACTGTGCTTTACTACTGCCGTATATGAGCTACTGTGTAGAGGTCTGGGGAAAGACATACAAAAGTAATACACAAACAGTAACTATAATACAGAAAAGGGCCATCAGATTAATAAATAATGCAGCGTACAGGGACCATACAAATGGACTATTTTTCAAAATGCAAGCTATTAAATTCCAAGACTTGGTGGAGTTTAAAACAGCGCAAATAATATATAAAGCAAGAAATAAAATGCTTCCAAAAGAAATCTGTAAATTGTTTATAGAAAGAGAAGGTGGGTATAACTTAAGAGGGAAATGGAATTTAAAAATACAAAGTGTTAGAACAACTTTAAAAAGTATGTCTATCTCTATCGCAGGAGTTGAATTATGGAACAGTCTAACAGAAGAAATTAGAGAAAGTAACAACATAAACCAGTTTAAAATGAAATATAAAAAACACATTTTTAACAAATATATGAATGAAGAAAACAGGGTTAACCCAGGGCGGTAATGTTGTTCGTAATAGTGTTTTTGTTTGTTTATCTTATAATTTGTGAATCTGCAAACATTCCCACTCAGTCCTTATTTATATGAAAGTAGCTATATTGTGGTGGGGCTTGTTTATTTCTTTTGTTTATTTATTTGTTTGTTTTGTTTTTGCTTTACTTTTATTTTATATGTTGTTTGTTTAATTTAAGGCTAAAAGAAAATTAAATCAATGAGAGGTAAAATTTGAGGGGGTAGGGACTAATAAGTGTGTACTTTTGCCTACTCCTTTTCAAACAAAAGAATGGAATTATATTTTGTAATGATTGTGAATGCACATGTTTGAAATAAAAATGAACTGAACTGAACTGAACTGAACTGAATCAAAGTGAAATGTGTGTGAAAATGCACCTGTTAATAATCCAGTTTAGTTTGTTAGATGAACGTGTGTATGTTGCAGTGTGCTGTTAAACAGTAACACAGTAACTGTGAAGTGTCCTGATCTGACAGTAGATCATGTGTTCTTGGTCACATCACACAGGTCAGCTGTTCACACAGAGTTCAGCTTCATAGGCTGGAACAGTTTGGAATAATAATGGGAGTAATGGTTCTTATATGGAGCTTTTCTACTCTGAGCACTCAGAGCACTTTGATACTCGGCTCATTCACACATTTATACGAGTGTGTTTCCTCTTTTCCTGTGAGTTTCTATATAAATGATAACACACTGTTAGTGGCTCACACTGGGACTGCATCTTTCATTGTTAATCTCACCTTCAGTGTCACACAGACAGGATCTGATGAGCTTCTTGTTCCTATAATGAACTGACTGATAAAGAAAGCTCCTTTCAAACATGAAGCAGTGATCCAGCTGCTGTTGGCAGCAGTGATCCAGCTGCTGTTGGCAGCAGGCCGACCACAGTGATGAATCTGCAGACAGCTGGATCACTGTGACAGATCAGGAGTGCATGATTCATCCAGAGGAGTTTACTACTCTCACAGTGAGAGCAAGTTTGTTCCACAGTGTTGATGCTGAAACAGTGAAACACAGTCCTGTGTTTGAATCCTGACCTTTGACCCTGTAACAGTCATTTATTCTCTGGTCTGAGGGTCTCAGCTTGAAGATGCTCTGAGATATAAAGTGCAGCTGTAACATGTAGAGATTTGATTAAACTGGATTCTGCAGTGAACGTGAAGCTGCTGCAGTGATGTGTTCACTGTCCTCAGTGTGTGTAGGAGTTTTGCTGCTGTGTGTTGTACTGACTGTAGACGAGACACTGCTGCATCATTTAGGCCTGAATACACTGAGCTGCAGTAATCTGACTCTAGAGACCTTTCTAACCTGTACAAATGAAGACCGAACTAGACTTTCTGTTTGCTGGTTAAAATTCAGATGCTGATCAAAGATAAGCTCAGATTTCTGTCAGATTGTTTTCAGTCAGTCATTAGTTGTCCAAGATGGAGAGACAAGATTAAAAATGTGATTAGGACTAACAAAAGGACTTTGGCCATTTCTCAATACTCAAGTACGCAAGTCCGTACTCAAGTTTTCGATAGGCCGGACGTCGTCAGGACTTCCCGAGAACAAAAAAAGATAATTTAAAAAAGAATCTTAAGCATTTTGGCAAAATTCACTTTTATGTATGATCTGTTTAATAATGTCTAATAAGCTTTATACAGTTAAACACAATCACTACATGACAGAAACACAAGCTTAATCTCTCTCTTAATAAAAATAGTATACAGCTACGCTGCTTATTGACTAAAAACAAACAGGTGAGATGTTGGAACGCTTTCGTTTTTATTTTATTAAACACTCTAAACTTACAATGGACAGCTGCTGGGGTTTGGAAGAGAACTGAACAAAGATTTAAAATATAATCTGATCTTTTTTTTTTTTTTTTTTTTTTGGAGCACCCTTCAAGATCTCCATGTATTAACATGCTATTTCTGCTCCGGGGAAAATGTTTCCTCCTGAATTTAAATATTTTTGCTGTTAGATTTAATTCAGAGTCAGTTGTTTAAATAAGAACAGCACATTTTACATCAGGGGATATGACGGGTGAAATTCAAAAATAGACTGACAGCTCACCAAGTAAGACTTCAGTATTAAATAAAACGGTCCAGTTATGAAGCTGAACTTTAATCTCAGCCAAACCAATTTTCTCAGGAACAAATCAAACACTGAAAATGACAACGGAGTCCGTTGTTCTCACTGGCTCTAGTGACCCCTGATCTCCTAGCCAACGATCGAGCTGGTGGGGCATCTTCAAACTTTTAGCACTTAATATGTGATGTCCTGATAAATCGAGCAGATATTTGAAGTTTACACAGCTACAGTCTTGCCTGAAAATATCTTTAAAGTTTATTTTGTTACCCAGAAACAGTAATATTTCAAAATTTTTAGCTGCTTTCCTCTGCCATTGCTGCGTGTTACTTTTAGTTGAAATGCATTCTGGGATATTTGGCTCCACCAATTCCACACAAGTCACCACCGATGCATGCTCCATCCCGGAATTTTGAGCGTACTTGGCTTAATGCATATTTTGAATTGGAACAGTACTTGGTCTGTGACTGATGACATAGCACAAGTCTGAAACTACAAACAAGGAATGAATGAATGAATGACCCAAACAACCATCTCCTTCACTCATGCAGCTCTGGAACAACAAATTCTCCTTGATAACTGGACTGTGTTTAGACTCTTTGCTCCTGTTCTTCAAGGACACCTGCACTGGCTAGAGGACTGTTGACTTTTGCTTAACTGGGTGAAAGGACATGCTCTCTCAAGTTGAACACAGGATACACACGCACACATATGCATGTACACTGACACAGATGTATTACTCACCTCCCTCCCTCATTCCAAACGCCTCCAATGCTTGCTACCCACCTGATGCAGATGGCGGGTCTAGGTCCAGTGCTCTCCTCCTCCTGTTGCTTGTCATGTGTTTTCCTGGTGTTACAGTGTGAACATTCATGTGCTCTTTGTGCTGAAGAATTTTTCTTTTCTTTTCTCATACTGATCCCCGATCAGGAGATCAGTCTAAGTAGAGTTCTCTTTTTTTCTCCTCCACTTCCCTATTGTGTTGTACATTTAATTGTTTTCTTTTTCTTTAAGCTACCTGTTAAGGGAAAATCCCAAATAGCAAACTGCAAATATAAACAGAACACAATGAGACAGCGTAATAAATCACATGTACATGGGTGAGCGTCTCAGAAGAGAGTCACACAGTGTACCTTTTTATTCGTGCATTTATAGTCACTGGTGCCCACACAACAGGGCGGCGTATTTTCGCTCTTCTCAGAAAAATGACTATACAACAGTATGTGGCTATCTTACTGGAACATTCCGTTCCTCTTTTTATCAAGACATGTTACACAGGCGTGCTCTCCCGCCCAGCAGGCCGTCCAAGGACGAGCTTCCGGCAAGCAATATGAATCACAAACAGCAATGCATTTAATAAAAAATCTTTTTACACTACCTATTCTGACCTGTCTCCCCAATGTGATGTTTGTGTAATGTAGGAGTATGGTCTGTATGGTTGGAAGGGGTCCAATTTCACTGCAGTCAAATGCAAGTGACAAATAAAAGTTTCATTCATTCTGATGATATAGCACAAGTCTGCAACTACGAACAAGTACACACAAGTATGCATATTGAGAAACAGCCTTTAACTTTAGAATAGGGCTGCCACAGACGATTATTTTGATAGTCGACTAGTCACCAATTATTTTTGAGATTAGTCGACTAATCAGATCATCCATCCATTAGACATAAAACGTACAGCTTATTGCACCAGCATGCATCTGCTCTTATATAACTATCATTAGCTTACAGCTTGAATTGTTTAAGGTATGTGGTAACTAAAAATAAAGAGCAGATTATAGTTTGTTAAACTTTTAATGAAATTTGCAGATTGTCTCGGTGGAGTTTAATAAACTCAGCCATCTGCTCCTTGCTATCTAAAATATAACAGGACACTGGAGTAAATTCTCGACCATCTCACACTTCTGTTTAATCAGTTCTCTGTTTGACGTTTATTCAGCTGTGTGAAAATTATAAATTTAATCTCAGCCAGACGGATTAACTGAGGAACAAATAAAACACTGTAAAAAGCCAAAACAATAACATTTTTGAGTTATCTAGGTGCCTTAAATATCATGTTTAACCTGAGTAACGACAGAGTGCCGTGGGTTTGCAAACAATGTGCCGGGAGTTCACTTTTCTTGCCGGCTCTAGTGAGCCTTAAATTAGCGGTTGACGATTTTGATAGTCGACGTAATCGTGACTAGTCGACTTATCGTGGAAGCCCTTTAGAATCAAGGTCCAGTTAGAAAAATGTTTTAAGTAATTCAGGGAATTCTGATTTTTCTGTTTTTTCCAGAGGGATAAAACACAATAAAGAAGTGTCAGTAATCAGGATAACGGTGGAAGGTCACTGGAGTATAATTTGTATTACTGATCATTTTGGTCTCTGACAGGAAATCTACAAATACAAATGCAATGAGGAAAGCAGCAAAAATTAATGTCTACAGCTTTTAGATGCTAAATTCACATTTAAACAATCCAAGTGCCCTCATTTATGCTAAAGTGTGTGTGTGTGTGTTGGTTTGGTACAATGACAGCTAATTCTTCATGATTCCTCCACAGAGAGACACGAGAGAGCTCAGAGGTTCCCAGTGGTCAGTCTGACCAACAGCATCAAAGAAACCTGGACTCCATATTTAAGGTCTGTACATGTACAACAACTACTTTTATTATTAGTATTAAGAATACATTTATTTATAGGTGCTTTTCAAAACACCCAAGGCAAGGCAAGGCAAGTTTATTTATATAGCACAATTCAACAACAAGGTGATTCGAAGTGCTTTACAGAGACATTAAAACAAAAACAAATAAAAAGCATGATGTAAATTTGATTAAGACAAGCAAGCAAACAAACAAACAAACAAACAAACAAACAAAACAGTATATAAAATCAAATATCAAAACAGTAGATAAAATCAAAACAGTAGATAAAATCAGAACAGTAGATAAAATCAGTAGTTAAAAAGTAGATTTTGAAATTTAAACTTAAGTGTGGATTTGGTGTTTTATTCAAATGCAGCTGAGAACAGGTGAATCTTCAACCTGGATTTAAATAAACTGAGTGTTTCAGCTGATCTGAGGCTTTCTGGGAGTTTGTTCCAGATATAAGGAGCATAAAAGCTGAATGCAGCTTCTCCGTGTCTGGTTCTGACTCTGGGGACTGATAACAGACCGGATCCAGATGACCTGAGGGATCTGGAAGGTTCATACTGGGTCAGGAGGTCACTGGTGTATTTTGGTCCTAAACCATTCAGAGCTTTATAGACTAGCATCAGAACTTTAAAGTCTATCCTCTGACGGACAGGCAGCCAGTGTAAAGACCTCAGAGCTGGACTGATGTGGTCCACTTTTTTGGTCTTAGTGAGGACTCGAGCAGCAGAGTTCTGAATGAGCTGTAGTTGTCTGACTGATTTTTTAGGTAGACCTGTAAAGATGCTGTTACAGTAATCAAGCCTACTAAAGATGAATGCATGGACTAGTTTTTCCAGGTCCTGTTGAGACATCAGATCTTTTATCCTTGAAATATTCTTGAGGTGATAGTAAGCTGATTTTGTTATTGTCTTAATGTGTTTTTCTAAGTTTAGGTCTGCATCCATCACTACACCCAAATTTCTCGCCTGGTTTGTGGTTTTTAGGTGTATAGATTGAAGTTCTCTCGTGACCTGTAATCGTTTTTCTTTGGCACCAAAGACTATTACCTCAGTTTTATTTTTGTTTAGCTGGAGAAAATTGTGGCACAACCAGTCATTAATTTCCTCAATGCATTCACCAAGAGCCTGTACAGGGCCCCGGTCTCCTGGTGATGTTGTGATATATATTTGTGTGTCATCTGCGTAGCTATGATAGTTTATTTTGTTGTTCTTTATAATCTGTGCCAGTGGGAGCATGTAAATGTTAAACAGAAGGGGTCCTGTTAGGGTTCAAAATATTAAAGGAGGGATGCAGGAGACCACTCAAGATAACACTCTTGGTACAACGAGATAAGGTCAAACGAAGATTTTAATGCACACGTGCGGGAGATGGATACTGTACGCAGACAGCATCGATCTCGAAATGATGGAGCATTGCTCAAACTCTTATACTCTCTAGTGGCCCCCACCTAGTCATACAAGCCTAAACATTCACATTCTTTCTCTCACACGGCGCCTAAGTTATGACCTCGGCTCCCTGTTTATCTGCTTCCAGCAAGGTGGTGGGGGTAAAACTCCTGTAGAATGTGGTCTGTCTCCTCCGCTATCAGAACAGAAAGGCCCAGACTCTCTGCACACAATATTCTCTTCATGATTCAGCAGTATGAAATGTCAAGAAACAGTATAACACATTCACAGCAGATCAATGGTACAAGATAATACACACCTATCTAACAAATCTAATAATGGTCTCATTCTTTTAACTCAGTAGTATAATGGAAACTAAACTACATACACATCACACAATCTAGACTAAGGGATATAATGTGACCTACAGCAGTATAATGCAGCACAAAACAATATCATCCCTTCACAATATATCAGCAGTCTAATCTAATACAAACCAGTTTAATAAATCTAATAGTTATCACCTCTTCAGGAGAATTAAAGCAACCTAAAACTACATAATAATTTCACAATCATTAATCAGGGGTATAACATAGCATAAGATAATATAATAATCCCACAGTCCCAAGATGGAACCTTGGGGAACTCCACATGTGATACTTGTCTGCTCAGATGTGAAGCTACCTATTGATACAAAGTATTTCCTGTTTTCTAAGTATGTTTTGAAGCAGTTTAGTACAGTTCCTGAAAGACCTGCCCAGTTCTCCAGTCGTTTGAGTAATATGTTGTGGTCAACTGTATCAAATGCTGCACTGAGATCCAGTAAAACTAAGACTGACATTGTTCCACTGTCTGTGTTCAGACATATGTCATTAAACACTTTGGTCAGAGCGGTTTCAGTGCTGTGGTTCTGTCTAAAACCTGACTGGAAGGCATCATAGCAGTTATTCTGTGTTAAGAAGTAATTGGGCTGTTGAGAAACTGCTTTTTCAATAATCTTACTTAAGAATGGGAGATTTGAGATCGGCCTGTAGTTATTCATTTGTGTCTTGTCAAGATTGTCCGTTTTCAGTATAGGTTTAATTACAGCAGTTTTTCGTGATTCTGGAAACACACCTGATATTAAAGAAAAGTTGACTATCTGTAACAGGTCTGACTCGAAAGTCTTTGAGACCTTTTTGAAAAAACCTGTTGGCAGGACATCTAAACAGCAAGAGGAGGAGTTCAGTTGACCTAAGATGTCCTCCAGGTCTTTGCTGTTAATAGGGTGAAACTGTTTGATGGTGTTTAAACAGTTTTTCGGTGGACACAATACATATCCTGGATCTGCTGTTGATGTATTAATTGCTTGTCTAATCTTTTGGATTTTTTCTGTGAAGAATTTGGCAAAGTCATTGCAGGCCATGTTCGAATGAAGTTCAGCTGCCACTGACACAGGACGGTTTGTTAGCCTGTCAACTGTAGAAAATAAGACTCGAGCATTATGACTGTTTTTAGTGGTGATGTCAGAGAAGTAGGACCTCCTTGCACTCCTCAGTTGTAAATTATAATTGTGAAGTTTCTCTTTATAGATGTCATAATGAACCTGGAGGTTTGTTTTTCTCCATCTGCGCTCAGCTTTCCTACACTCTCTTTTTTCATTTTTCACCAGTGTGGAGTTTCTCCATGGAAACTTTTTCCTTCCAGAGATAACCTTCACCTTAATGGGAGCAATAGTGTCCATTACATTTAACATTTTAGCATTGAGGCTATTGACGAGCTCATTGACTGAACCTCTGGACAGGTCAGGTTTTAATGGGAAGACCTGGTAAAAGATGTCACTACTGTGTTCAGTTATACACCGTTTTGTGATCACTGCTGTTGATATATTTGTGTGGGCTGAGATTTTACTTTCAAAGAAAACACAGTAATGATCAGACAGGCCAACATCAGACACAGTAACCTTTAAAATGCTCAGGCCCTTGGAGATCAGTAGGTCAAGAGTGTGTCCTCTATTATGTGTGGCCTCTGTTACATGCTGAGTCAGCCCAATGTTGCCCAGAGTGTTACTCAGGTCTTTAGTCCCTTTGTCCTTAGGGTTGTCCATATGGATGTTAAAATCCCCAGCAATAATTACACAGTCGAAATCAAAACAGATCACAGACAGCAGTTCACTGAGATCATTAAAAGAAGTCTGTGCAGTATTTGGGAGGCCTGTAAACATTGAGAAACACAACTTTGGATGGGGACTTCAGCTGTAAAGTGTTAAGGTTCAAAATATTGAGGAGGAATCCAAAATAACCACAGATCCAGCCTGGTGCAATTAGACGACATTTTAATGAATACACGCGCGCGGAGTCCGAACGCTGTGCAGATTTCAGCGTCGAACTACCTTACAATAGTCAGAACAAAGACTTTATAGGGTTGGCAGTCTTCCTGTTGCCAGGCAGACTCAAACAAAGCATACGTCACTCCAAAACCACAAACGTTCAGTTAACTTTGAACACAGTTTTAAACAGAACATCATCTTCGCGTCGAAGCCAGGTGCTTCCTGTCTCCATCCTCGGACGCTCGCCTCCGCTGTCGCTTATCTCTGGGACATCTGGTGTACTTCCTGGAACAGACTAACACGTACTTTGCAGTTGCAAGCAAAACATGATTAAACTCTTACCTACTCAAAGGAGTCTATCTAATATGTGTGTGTGTGGGTGTGTGTGCTGTCCTTTATTTCACCCTTCACTTCATCAGCTACACCTTGTAACCTTTCCACTAGACAGAAGGCCAGCACAACTGAAACTATGTGTGTGTATGTGTGTATGTCTGTACATACACGCTGCACCTTAATTGACCTCAGCTTAAGCAATCAGGCTAAGGCCATCCTGTGTGTACTGATCTTGACTTATATGTAAAATGTATAAAACAAATGTTTCAATCTAATACAACTACTTAAAGCTTAATCAAAGCTTAATCAGAAATATAAATGCATAAAAGACACCCTACTCTTAACTTGCACTTAGACTCTGGTTTCAGTTTCGCTTCTGCAGAAGCATGCCTTGCAGAAGTGTTTCCTGTCTCATTTTGGAGTTACTCTACGTGGGGCCTTTTCTTTCACCATGCAGTCTGCATACAAACATTTAAGATCATAAATTCAACTCAACAGCTTAAAGTGGTTATAACTGCTCCTGTAATAAAGACTGATATAATACCAATATATTTGAACATCTGAATGCAACATCACTATTAATAATTAAATGGTAATGATGATTATAAAAATAGCAGCAAATAATAGCAGTAAAATATTTCTCCTCTTGACAAAAGCCATATATTCAAAAGACTGAAAACTTCCAGGAGATAGCTGCTTACATTGAAATGATTCATTAAATAAGACAGCAACCCCTCCTCCTCTCCTGCTCACCCTGGCCTCACTGATAAAACTGTAGTTAGGAGGGGTCGACTCGATGAGAACAGCTCCACTGTTACTTTGGTCCAACCAAGTTTCAGTTAAAAACATAAAATCAAGGCTGTGCTCGGTGATTAAATCATTAATTAAAAATGTTTTCCCAGCTAAAGATCTAACGTTTAATAAAGCCAACTTAACTGTTTTAGAGGTATTATTTGCCCCCTCGTGTTTGGGAGCAGTCTGTGGCACACAAGGTATGTTTACTATATTTAAAGATCTTTTAGAGTGCAGCTCTCTGTGTTTTGACCAGGCCACATGTCTCCTTCTGTCGCCTAAAAGTACAGAAACTTTAAAACCTTCTAATAAACAGGGTCCCAGCTTCTCCTAGGAAAAGTCACCACTGCCATAATCCTCGCAGACCGGACCCTCCACACATCACACATCAGACTGCGGAGACAGAGCATGAAGGTGGTAAGGAGGAACTAAGGGGGGCGAGGCTGGGTAATGTAACTTCGATTGCTCTGTTGACCTGCTCCATCATCTCCTCAGTGAATTTCAGGTGTGGGGAGGAGGGAGAAAGGGAGGGGGAGGAGGGTGATGGCCTGTCAGGGGTTTGGGGGACTGGGGAAGGTCGTGGTCCCTGGTCCTGGTCGTTGGTGCTGTTAAGAGAGTTGGAGGCAAATAGGGACCCCTCTTCTTGCCTCTGATGTCTCTCCTTTCTGAAGCTCTTCCTGGGTGGGGGCAGATGAGGCTCCTCTTCAAGGTTTCTGCTGGGCTTTGTCTGTTCTTGGAGTACTGTTTGTTCCTCTTTATGAGATATGCACCAAGCACAGATGGATGACGTATGGAATAAAACAAGTTGGAGGTGAACAGTTTCACCCCAGACTTGTTAAAATTAAATCCATTTGCTTTAAACAGATGCCTGCGTTCCCAAAAAATATTAAAGTTGTTGATAAAATGCACTGAGTGGTCAGTACATGCTGATATGAGCCATTTATTCAGTGCAAACAACCTGCTGAATTTCTCGTCTCCTCCTCTGACGGGCGGTACAGGTCCACTGATGAATACAGCTGCATTCAGAGAGTTTACAGTATTTAATAATCCAGTAAAGTCCCGTTTCAGAGCCTCCGACTGTTGTTTGGACACATCGTTTGACCCTGTATGTTCAGTGTTTTAAGTTTAGCTTCCCCTGGTCTCATTAGTTGTGATTGCTCCCAGCTGTGCTGTCCTCCTGTGTCTTATTCCCTCATTATCCTTCTGTGTATTTAAGCTCTGACTTAATTTGTTTTTTGCTGGTTCGTCTGCATTCCCCGTTCTATTTCTTAGTGTTCCAGGTTCCATGTTCCTCGTCGCTTGTTTTCATGTTCCGTGTTCCCCTTCTCAGTTTTTCATGTTTCATGTTCTGGGTGCTAGTCCCAGGCTTTTGTTCCTTTGTATAATTTTGTAGTTACACCCAGTTTAGGTTTTGCTCAGTTTAGTCATTGCCGTTTTCTGCTTTTGTTTGTATTCCGTCTCCACTGTCAATAAAGTTCACTTGCAGTCAAGTCAGTCGTCAGTGCCTGCACTTGGGTCCTATCTCTCACTACACCACGCGTCTGCCACCACAATCATGGCATTGAAAGAGTGTCCACTGACCTGTAGGTGTAAATAGACTGTGGAGTTCTGGCCTGACAAATTAGCTCTTCTGTGTTGTGCTGTGTCCCCGATGTATAAATCATGGCAATACTCCTGGCACTCAACAGCGTTCACCACATTACTCTGTTTGTTTCGGGGGCCCGATTCTTGGGGTGGACAAATTCTTGGAGGAGCGTGTTTTGCGGTTTATAAGCCACAGAGACGCAGTGTTTAGAGAAAATGTATCTCAACTGTTCCGATACTCCTGACACGTACGGGATCACTAAGGGCTTCACTTAGACAGCAGTTGTCCTTCTCTCCTGGATCACCTGGAGCTTTCTTTAGGCACCTTTCCAGCTTTGACAAATGTCCAGTTGGGATAACCCCATTTACTCAAGGTTCTTCTCTATGGTGTTGCTCTATGTTGTAGAGTTCTGGTGACACTCAGTTTGTGCTCCAGTGGATAATTAGAGTCAAACCTTAAATACTGATCTGTATGCGTAAACAGGGTGTACCTTTAAGACCAACTGTCTGTATGATCAACTCGGTCACCGATAAGATCTCAAAGTTTCTGGTTTTGATTCTCAGCCCGTTAGTAGTGAGAAGAAGCTTAAAGGACATCTTCTCTTCTGGTTATCGGTTACCATCACTGGATATTTTCAGGCAAGTTTTTGGCTAGATTGTTGATGGCACCATGTGTCCCTGAATCTCACAAGCAAGATCTGACTCCTGGCTGAAGACAAGGAATGCTGTTATTTAAGGTGGGAAATCAAAATTTGGGGTAGCAATCTTGGGAAAGTACACTGACTGCTAAGTGGATTTAAAGCAGTTGGACTGCTAACAGGATTTAAAGCAGTTGGACTGCTAACAGGATTTAAAGCAGTTTGGTTATGAAAACAATGTCTGTGCGTGATGTCTGTTTATGGCTCAAGTTGTTTGTAGGAAGCTCTGAACACCAGCGAAACGTTTCTCCCACTGAGAACTATACGTCCAGATGAACAGAAGCAACTTTTTGGGATCGTGGCGTTGTGGTGAATGTTTCAGTTAATCAGGTAAATACAAACTTACAGTTGGGGAAGAGATCATAGATGATATTCCAAAAAAGAAGCGATAAATCTTCCTATTGAGAGTTATTGCACTGCCAATTAACACATAAAACTTAAAAATTTACCAGCAAGCAGCAACAAGTCATCTCAAATCATCTGTTCACAGTCATCTCCATGCTGCTCTTCGTAGACCAGTGGATTGTCAGTGTGTCCAACATGGCTCCATGATTTCAGTCTGATTGGGTCATTCATAAAGTATTCATAAAGTATTCTGTTCCAGCTGCTAGAAGACAACATCATCACTTTTGTGAAGAACGAGCTGAAGAAGATCCAGAAGCTTCTGAGTACAAATAACCCCCAATGCTTGGAATTTCATAGTGAGGATGATGAGCAGAGGAGAAACAGCAGAGAGGCATTTGTGAAGATCACAGTGAACTTCCTGAGGAGAATTAAACAGGAGGAGCTGGCTGACCGTCTGCAGAGCAGTAAGAAGGATTATCTAAAGATTTAAGCTGGTGGATAAATGAGACACTTATGTCTCAACCGATGGACCAAGATGTGTTCAGTTATTTCTCAGTCGGTCAGAAATTGTCATCAGCATTTTGTAAAACATGACCTAATTGTTGATGTTGTATTTTTATTATTCAGAACTGCCAGCTGCCATTTGTCATTGTAACCTTAAATCTGTGCTGAAGAAGAAGTTCCAGTGTGTGTTTGAGGGCATCGCTAAAGCAGGAAACCCAACCCTTCTGAATCAGATCTACACAGAGCTCTACATCACAGAGGGAGGGACTGCAGAGGTCAATGATGAACATGAGGTCAGACAGATCGAAACAGCATCCAGGAAACCAGACAGACCAGAAACAACCATCAGACAAGAAGAGATCTTTAAAGACTCACCTGGAAGAGATGAACCAATCAGAACAGTGCTGACAAAGGGAGTGGCTGGCATTGGGAAAACAGTCTTAACACAGAAATACAGCCTGGACTGGGCTGAAGACAAAGCCAACCAGGACATCCAGTTCATATTTCCATTCACTTTCAGAGAGCTGAATGTGCTGAAAGAGAAAAAGTTCAGCTTGGTGGAACTTGTTCATCACTTCTTTACTGAAACCAAAGAAGCAGGAATCTGCAGCTTTGAAGACTTCCAGGTTGTGTTCATCTTTGATGGTCTGGATGAGTGTCGACTTCCTCTGGACTTCCACAAAACTACAATCCTAACTGACCCTAGAAAGTCCACCTCAGTGGATGTGCTGCTGATAAACCTCATCAGGGGGAAACTGCTTCCCTCTGCTCGCCTCTGGATAACCACACGACCTGCAGCAGCCAATCAGATCCCTCCTGAATGTGTTGACATGGTGACAGAGGTCAGAGGGTTCACTGACCCACAGAAGGAGGAGTACTTCAGGAAGAGATTCAGAGATGAGGAGCAGGCCAGCAGGATCCTCTCCCACATTAAGACATCACGAAGCCTCCACATCATGTGCCACATCCCAGTCTTCTGCTGGATCACTGCTACAGTTCTGGAGGATGTGCTGGAAACCAGAGAGGGAGGACAGCTGCCCAAGACCCTGACTGAGATGTACATCCACTTCCTGGTGGTTCAGGCCAAAGTGAAGAAGGTCAAGTATGATGGGGGAGCTGAGACAGATCCACACTGGAGTCCAGAGAGCAGGAAGATGACTGAGTCTCTGGGAAAACTGGCTTTTGATCAGCTGCAGAAAGGAAACCTGATCTTCTATGAATCAGACCTGACAGAGTGTGGCATCGATATCAGAGCAGCCTCAGTGTACTCAGGAGTGTTCACACAGATCTTTAAAGAGGAGAGAGCACTGTACCAGGACAAGGTGTTCTGCTTCATCCATCTGAGTGTTCAGGAGTTTCTGGCTGCTCTTCATGTCCATCTGACCTTCATCAACTCTGGAAAAAATCTGCTGGAAGAACAAACAAAATCCTGGATGTCTGAAACAAGAGAATCTTCAGAGAAACACTTCCACCAGAGTGCTGTGAACAAGGCCTTACAGAGTCCAAATGGACACCTGGACTTGTTCCTCCGCTTCCACCTGGGTCTTTCACTGCCAACCAATCAGACTCTCCTACGAGGCCTGCTGACACAGACAGGAAGTAGCTCACAGACCAATCAGGAAACAGTCCAGTACATCAAAGAGAAGCTCAATGAGAATCTGTCTGCAGAGAAAAGCATCAATCTGTTCCACTGTCTGAATGAACTGAATGATCATTCTCTAGTGGAGCAGATCCAGCAGTACACGAGTTCAGGACGTCTCTCCTACAATGCAACTTCTCCTGCTCAGTGGTCAGCTCTGGTCTTCATCTTACTGTCATCAGAAAAAGATCTGTATGTGTTTGACCTGAAGAAATACTTTGCTTCAGAGGAGGCTCTTCTGAGGCTGCTGCCAGTGGTCAAAGCCTCCAACAAAGCTCTGTAAGTAAATATGTACTCAGTCTTTTATTTTTTTATATAAACAGTAAACAGCCCTTTAAAAACTTAATGAACTGTGCGTGCTTAATAAACTGGCAAATTACAGATGGATATTCCTATCCTCGGTCAGAAGGCACAGGTGACTTATATGATAAAAGAGGGATCCACAGCCATTGTAATTTGGGTTCCTTTAATCCAAAACATCTTCAGAATATTTGTGATCTTTAATCTTCTTATGATTAAGTGAATCTATGTGAGTGTGTGTGGTTCTGTAAAATAACATAAATTACAATTAGCAAACAATTAAAGTAAACCAAAACTCATCTAAATAATACAGAAAAGTTTGAACAGAAAAATTTAATTCACAAATGACTAAACACCACCCCCCGATGGATGGCTGCTGCACAGGGATATTTACTTTGTGCAGCTCAGTCCACAAGGGTGACGCCATTTTGGTCAATTCAACGTGAGTAACTAGAGTGTCTCGTGGCTACACAAACCACTGGCAAACTCTATACAAGCATCACACAACGTACATGGGCAAGAATATGATAAGTTACAACTATAGGGCAAACAAATACAAGGGACTTACTTATCGTTCACGCACACGCACGACACATGTTCATTGCAACAAACCGGCTCCACCAGCGCTACCACGGTGAACCAGCGCAAAACAAACCCAGGAGAGGAGGAATGTACCATCTTAGCAGTAGCTAGAGGGGGTGCGTGGAACAGTCTATATACACAAATCACAGGGGTTTTATACACTTAAACATATTTAATTAAACGTTCATCAACACTAAATAAAGTACATTTTATTTAATGTTTGACAGCAACAGAAAATGTCAGAGTGTCGTAAACATTTCTGCGTGTCAACTTTTATCAAAGTCCTATCCAGAATCATTCTGTGAGTAGTAAACTGTATTTATACAGCACCTTTCGCAGGTCAAAAACCACGAAGTACTTTACAAAAGAAACAGGTGCTAAAAAACAGAGGATAAAAACATGAAACAGCAAACATTTAACATCATACAGCCTAAAACTAGTTAAAGGCCAATCTGAATATGTGAGTCTGAATAAATGAGTTCTTGGGACCATTAACAGATTTGACTGAAGGATCTCAGACTGTGAGAAGAGATGTAGGATTCTAGAAGGTCAGAAATATTGGCTTGGGCTTGACCAGACAGGGCTCTAAAAGTAGGGACTAAATTTTTAAATGAATTCTAAAATGAACTGGTTGCCAATGTAAAATGATTGACACTGAAGTAGTGTCCAGTCTGTTTTGTATTCTTGTTAAAAGCCTAGCAGCATCATCCTGTACTGACTGAAGACCCATAGGTGATAAAGGGTCAACTCCCTTATTTAAGATAAGATAAGAAGAACTATTTTTTATCCCGTGGGAAATTCTTTTGTCATACACATGCTCAATGCGGCAAGAGAGACTGAGGAACAGAGGAATAAGATATACAATATGTACAATAAGAATACTAGTACACAGTAATATAGAGTAAGGATAGTGTAAAAAATAGTATCAAATAACTCTAACGAAGTAACAATATAACTATATCCTAAAAAATAAATAGCTTAGCTATCAGTGCAGGTGACTCTAAAAGTGGCATAGTATTATGCAAATGAATAAAAGAAAGTAGCAGCATATGATGGGGAGATGAAACAAACATTCGATGAAAAACTGTTGGGTGATATTGCACATTCTGAATGTTATTAATCCTCTGGAAAATCACCTACAGAGCAAGGAAGAGTTGTACAGTGTTATTGCCACCGGTACGAAGGATTTCCTGCTGTGGTCAGTTCTGCATTTTGGGGCAATGAGTCTTTTTCTGCGTGTGCTCTGATGGTCCATCATGGAGGCGTGCATGGGATGGGAGGGGTTGTCCATGATACACAGAAGCTTTTTTAGCATTCTCTCCTCTCAGACACCTCCTCCAGGTTCTCCAGTCTGACACCCAGGACACAACCAGCCTTTTTAATCAGCTTGCTCAGCCTGTTGGCATCGGCTGTCTTCACCCAAATACCCCGGCCCACAGCTGCAAAGAACACAGCACTCTCTTGGTCCATTCCAATTTACAGTCCAAGTGTACCCCCAGGTACCGGTAGTCCTCCACGATCACATCAGCCCCCTGACAACTGAGACTTGTACCTGAAGTCAGAGGGTGAAGAGGAAGGGTGATAGGACAGTCCCCTGTAAAGGGGCTGGAGGTAGACAAGGTTGTGAGCTGCCCTGCCCAGAGGAGGGAGAGGGATGGAGGTGTATGCCTCAGTAGCATTGCCATAGAACAGGTCAAGTGTTTTATTGTCTCTGGTTTTGCAGTCCACATACTGCTTGAATGTGGGTAGAACAGTGGAGAGGTTCGCGTGGTTAAAATCACCTGTTACAGCCACAAACCCAGAGGGGCTTCGATTCAGGAGATCCGCTGTCGCAGAGTTGATGACGTCATAAGCCTGCGCCGCATTTGCATCAGGGGCGATGTAAACAATGATGATAATGGTGAGGGAAATCTTGCGGTAAATAATACAGTCGAAGACCAACTGATAACAGTTCAATGTGTTTGTTACACACAGCCATCTTCACCTTGACGTGACTGGGGGAACACCAGCGGTTGTTAACGTAAAGAGCGACTCCTCCTCCCGTCTTCTTCTCGCTGCTGCCTTGGTCCCTGTCCGCTCTCACACACGTAAATCCGTTTAGATCCACCACCTGATCTGGGATGTTTTTATGCAGCCATGTCTGCGTGAAACACATAAACACTGCATTCTCGGAAAACTTTCTCTATCCTTGTTAGCGTCACGATAGAATCCATGTTATTAACCATCATTCTGACATTACCAATCACTACTGACGGGAGAGTAGGACGGAATCTTTTCCTCCTCAGTCTTCGTGCTTTCCCGGCTCTGCAACCGCGGTAGTTCCTTTTGATCACTGCAGGGATCTCGTGCTGAACACCGGCGTGGCTGTGCTGTCTGAGTCC
>NW_027052387.1:0-39274 GCF_036321145.2 Pelmatolapia mariae | reverse complement strand
GCACCGGGTGTCAGTTGCCAAACATCGCTGTCCAGCTTGGTGGAAGATTTGGTTTTGCTTTGCAGCCACAGAACCTGTACATTGCAGTTGAGTCAAATGTGAGGCCATAAGCTAGAACGTGGTCATGCAACTGGACAATAATCCCAAATATACCAGCAAATCTACAACAGAATGGCTGAAAAAGAAAAGACTCAAGGTATTGCAATGACCCAGTCAAAGCACAAACCTCAACCTGATTAGAATACTGTGGCAGGATTTTACAAAAGCTGTGCATAAACAAAAGCCCCGCGAACCGCAGTGTTGTAAAGAGCGGGCCAAAATTCCTCCACAACAATGTGAGACTCTGATAACGTCATGCAGAAAATGATTACTTCAAGTTATTGCTACTAAATGGGTTTAGCTTTTCATGGGACTGCAGAGTTTTTGTTTTTAATGTGTTTAACTTAAAACAGTTCTTCTAATTTATTTAACATATCCTTCTTTAGCACAGCGTGTACAATCATATTGTTAGATGCAGATTGCAGATTTCAATCAGCTGCATTCGGTTTTCTTACCCTTCCCAGTTCAAGTGCATAATCCCAGCTACGGTAGCCAGTGTAGGACAAACAAATCTGTAGTGAATCTAGGCTTACCTCAACTGCCAACATGCCAGGTATTCACATGTATTTACTTTGTAAATCTTTGTGAAAGGAGTCTTTTTGAGGCTTACTTGTGTCCAACGACAGTGATAATGAGTTATTGAGAATATCTTATTTAGGGTTATAGACCAATCAGTGTATATTTAAACACCACATTCTTTTTTTTTCTATTAATAAACCTCAAAAAATTACTTAATGAACCTTTAAGTAGTATGCACTCAAAATGGAAAAGTTCACCAACTTAAGTTGATGTTACTTAAATTAACTGTATACACTTTAAGTCAATCCAAATAACAGCCTCACTTGATCTAAAGTGCCTCTAATTTAATTTGTATGATTTTTTAAAGTTTAATCAAAGTTGTGTATTTTTTGCTTGCACAGAAGTGCATAGTTGTACTTGTTTCATTTAATAATTTGTAGTTGATTTTTCTGAATACAGAACACTTTTGGCTAGACTCATGGGACTGTTAGTTTAACTTTACATCCTCGGGTTAGTAGGGCTGTCATCCATACTTAGGGTATGTTGTGTTTAGAGTTGAAGTTTTGTAGATATGTGCCAAAGAACAGTCCGACAGTTTAGCTAGCACTGTGCCACCATGACTGAGACTCGGACTTCCAGTCAGTTTTCTTTGTCAAGATTGCTGTTCAGATGTAAACTGTCACTCTGAGGTGTTTACAGCATAAGACTGCCTCGTGGTTTTTAGCTTTCTGTCTCACTACATACGGTAAATACTACAAATAAGTACTCAGCTTTTTAAAAAGGCAGTCATGGTGATGTTTTCTGATATTACTGTTTATAAAATTCTTAAACTGAAGTTAACCTAAGGTTACTTTTAAGTAAAGACAACTTTTTTTATACATTGCAACTCTGAGCAGTCTAAAATTGATTAAGCAACGTTAAGCTATAGAAATACATCCATGCATTTTAAATCATTAACACAACATTAAGTAAAAAATTTAAGGTAAACTTTATGATTTTTATTGAAGAAGTGTTATTACACAAATCAAGTAATGTGCAGCTATGCACCTTTGGTGCAATTTAAAAAACTAGAATTAATTAAGTTCAACAACTCAAATCAACTAAACTGTATACGTGTACATTGTTTGCATGTACAGGGTGGCACAGTATTCTTATATGCTTCCTAAAGCAGACACCTACATCAGCCACTATAGCAGTGACCCTCTCTCAGTCCTGTGATTTTCACCCGAGCAGATCTGTGCCAGCGTGGCTGGACAATATCAGTCAGGCATAGCGATAAGGATCACCTTCCAGATCTGCTGGGTAGATGCTCATTTTTCCCCTTTCTCACTGGCGCTAATTCTTAAGTGATGAATGCTACGCTCCCAATAACCCATTTCAAAAGACGAGAGAAATGAAGCGAATGTGAAAAGAATCGGGTTGTGCTGTACTCAGGTGTGCCTGCTAACTGTTTTCTTAATCCTCAAAAAGTATCCCATAAAAGACATGGGAATTCATACACCGCGATGATTTTGTCACACAAAACTCTTGCTCAGACGTTTCCACCGAAAGCCACAGGCTCACCAGAGGCAACCGTGCAGCAGTGGAGCTGCAGTACTGTGTGTACTTTGTTCTGGCAGTCACTCACCGAGCTCAAGCACATTACTTCTCCAGCCATGCCAAGTCTGCAGGAATGAATGTACATACATGCTGCTGTTTCCTCTGCCTCCCCTGCTGCTGTTGAAACATGAATGACTCAAAAGCAGTTCGGCGCATATTTCACTAAGCTCGCTCCTTCTCTCAGAACCAATCAATCAAATGCCATTTATGTAGAAGGGTAACATACGGTGAGGTAAATGCAGTATTATTGTGTAATCCGGCTCACTTTTATCTGGAAATTACCCTCCAGTAAAGGGAATGTCAGGGGAGGAAACGGATTTTATATTCCAAAACTGACATTAATTTGCACTTAATAACAAAGTATCCGTTATATTTTTATTTATGTTTTCTAAAAGGTCAATAAGAAAAGATTTTATGTTCACATAAATTCTTTGTGAACTCACCAGGAGAAGTTTAAAGGACCATTAATGGAACTCTACTTGTTCACTTCCTCTAAATACACGGCTATTTACAGGCCATTGCTGGTGACAGGCAGTACTGCTAGGTTAAATATGCCTTCCTTTATGCTCATTACATACATGTCAAGTGCACAGGACCTGCCTCTAATTTACATCATTAGGCCTAAAATTATTGCTTCCTTCAGTTATGGCAGGAACCAGATCTAGCAGGGAAAATGCAATTATCATGCTCAGAGTGATTCCAAGTGGAGAAAAAACATGGATTTCTGACAGCAGTCCTTTAACCTCACAGAATTTGAAGCTTTTCTGGATATTTTTCCGTGCTTTGGCTAAAATATAAAATCTGACTCAAAAGGTGTGGACTGTGGAGCGGCAAAGGAAAGCCAGACCTACTTCAGGAGATCACAGAGTTAAATGGAGGCAAGACTGAAAAAAGTCTGGAGTAGGTTGTTAGGTGTGCAGGAAACAGGGGGTTGGGCACATCTGAGAGCAATCCCAGCATGTGACAAAACGCAGACATAACAGTCTGCTCAGACACTTGTTACCCCCACATAAACACTTGCCTGAGTGAGATAGCGGTGGAGGGTACAGCAGTGGAGGGCTTGTGTCAATCTGTCATTTATCAACCGCTAATTAACTGTTAATTTGCCAACCTTTGGGTTCAAGCATGCAGTCGATTTATTACTCCCAACAAACAGTCACTCCTGAGGGGTCCCGCCGCCTGCTCACACCGACCATCTCACGGCCTTGGAGAGCCCTGCGTGAACCATCTGCTCCCTTTGTTCACCTCTGCTATGTCTTTTCAGTGATGGAGGTGATGGAGTTGTAAGGCTTGTTGTTATGTGTGTTTGTTTATTGCTACATTTAAAGCGATGGCTTTTCATTTCCAAAGATACAGCAAATACATAACACACAATGTAAACATAACATTAGACTCTATTTTTTTAAAGGGAGTTCAAAAAGTTGAAAGCTCTCGTACAGCTGTTCCAGATGTTATCACGAAGATATAGGAGAGAGGTGGTTCTCTCAGAATAATACAATACAGAATAATAATCAATTAGCAAAGATATAAGGGCAATAAAAAAGGCTGAAGTAGTTCCACGTCTGCCCAGAAAAGAAAGATAAAAATGAGCTATACATGTTGTTGAACTCACCTGTGCTCACAACAGTTTTAGCTGTGTGGTGGTCCCATTATCCACGTAGAGATGGTAATATATGCATCTTTGTTTTTTTGTCTTACAGGATCCATAATGTACATCATCACATTATTGTTTAAGTGCTCAGACAGAATAAGCCAAAGATGTTAGCTTAGTCCTTTTCAAAATGAAAGCTTTTAAACTGTAAAATAACTACCCAAAGGCATTAAAATATTGGCTGTCACCAGATGATTTTGCTTTTCAGACTTGGCAAGCTAGCGAGGAAATATGTACTGTATGCTAACATGTTAGCACTTAGCATGTTAGCATGTAAAAATGTACATGTTTATATGCTAACATGTTAACACTTATTATGTTAGCATGTACATGTTTATATGCTAATATTTTTAGGACTTTGTGCTCTGTTACAGTAGCTATTAAATACTTAATAACTAAAAGTATGCTAGCACCGGCCCTAATGGTAAATGCAGAAACATGCATGTACGTGTTACTTTTGCACTATTTTAAACATAGTTTATATTTATTTTTGGGTCCAAAGAAAGTTTAGTTTGCATAACATAACAAATAATCAAATTAACTCTGAAGCTAGCATGATGCTTTTTTAATATTATTACTGCTATTTACTTATAAATTTGGTAATGTTACATATTAGAGTTAATGTGCCATGCATACATCATTTCCTTAGGGAGTATTCTGATTCATATTTTTGCTAAAGATTAACCCACGATCCCATAAGTCCCGTTTTGATCACTTGTCAAACACAAGCATGAGCACATTTTGGTTAATCTTTTTTGTTCTGATACCTAGACTGACCAAAATTGATAAAACTGCCTAAACTGCTTATTCAGTCTGACCCAAAATTAGTGATTGAGACTACAAATTCAGCAGGAAAATGTTTACAAAGGTCGAGTGAGATCATCGTTTGTGGTTGCAAGTCTTTTTGCAACCACAGGTATCACCTCCCCCGGTAGCCTTTAAAAAGAATGCACTTAAAGAAGGCACTTCAGTGTTTTACTTGTCAGAGCCATCTTTTATACTGTAAATACCTGCCAGCTGACACCAACTCCAGGGTTGTCATGTGGCTGATGGTATTATGTCTCTCCCATCAGGTTACTTCTTTAATATTTAACATGCAAATGTTCATCAACAATATAAAGACACTGACAAGCTCACACACTAACTGTAACATAAATATAAAATACTGTCATATTGAAAGCTAAATACACTGTGCATGGCAGCAAAGAAAACACACTCTTGCCATTTAATAGTGATATGTGATGAAAAATGTCTTTGACTTTAGAGCCAAGTCTGTAAATTATTCTGGTGAAAAGCTGTCAGCGAGTGAAATATTCAGAATCCGGTCCATCCTGATCGTTTTCTTGGCAGACAGCAAAGGGGGGGTGTTGGTGATATCTGAGAGTGGGTGTTCTCCCAAGTGTGTGTGTGTGTGCCAGTGCAAGAGAGTAAAACAAACATGGGTCTGCCTGTGTCCATGTGTGTGTGTGCTGACAGCAAAGGCTATTAAGCCAGCAGATGGAAGCGCCTACCACACTGAGGTGACAGCACATGTCAGAACGACAGAGGAAATGCCCCCATAAAGCATCACTGTTGACAGCTACAGCTTGGGCTGCCTGACACCCGACATGAAGCTCTGCGCCTGGCCAGGTCACGTCTGCTAACACACACACGCACCCCTCACAGATCAAACCATTCTAGCGGGAGGACAGTTCAACAGGTCTCCTCAGAACCACCACAAAAGCCTCCAGCCTGCACAGGATGGTTGGTGTTAGCTTCAGCACATACATCATACATGACAGCAGGCCAACGTAGAATCCTCATTCTCTTTGCTGACAGCGAGAGGAGGGAGATATGCTCTTGCTTGTTGTGCAAATGGAAAATAATTCCAATAATAAAACGAAACTCTCCACACTAATCTGTTCCTGTGCATGCTCCACTTAAACATAATTACAGTGAAACAGAATGCGTGGGCTAATCCCTTTAAAATGAATCAGAAACTCAATGATAAATCTGCAGCTCATGTAAACAGAGGAGTCCAATGAGGGCTATTTGAAATCCTAATTTCTCAGGCTAATCGCCTCTCGGAGCAAAGACAGACTGGGATTTCAGCGGTTATTACGGAAAGGTATGCCCAGAGATAGCAAACTCAAGATTGGATTCAGGTGCCCCTCCACACACACACACTTTCACCCACTTCAGCAATTACGCTCACTCAAGCGCGCAAGTTTGAAGCCTGGTGCCAAATGAGACCGTTTTGCACTTCCTTCTGCAAATCTCGGAGGCACTTTTGAGAAACGACAGACTATTTACTAACAGTCTGATTGCATGTGTTGTGGGGCAGAGGAGCAGCACACCTGTTGGACACAGGCACACACACGCACATACACGACGTGAATGACAACCTATGTGGAATCAAAATAAAGTAGCTGCAGTGAAAGCTCATAAATTTGATCCGCCCGTCCGCCCCGGCATGAAGGCTTTGAACCCTTTCGCACTGTATTTACCTCACCCTTACATTGCCATGTGATGATTAACATCTGCATAAGTAATTAATCCTCGTTCCATGTAATATTTGTGAACCCGGTAAATGAAGCCTCTTTTTCCAATTTGCCTAACATATTTGTCTTGGGATTAAAGTGGCTGCATTTAGCGGCTGCTCAAACATACTGCCTCAGTGTGCTCACCATTAGACTGAGCATGCCTGATTGAAGGACAGGGCATGCTCAGTCTAATGCGCTCTCTCACAGTCCAACCAGAGGATTTCCTTACACCAACACCCTGGCCGCCGCTCGCTTGATCAGACCCAGGACTCAGTGCATTCATCCCCTGAGCGTACGGAGGGGAGGGGGGCGTCAGCGTGTGAGAGCTCACCTCGGTGGTAATGACAGCCCACTGAAAGCAGACCTGCGGTGCGCTTGAGCTAGCCAGATCTTTTCAAGATGCCTGCAATCAGGTGCTCAGGACCATGTCATTGCACTGGCACACAGCACCGGTTCGAGCCCACTGACGGGCGACGCTTCCTCAGACTGTTCCTCGGTGAAAACGCGTGAGTGGGCGGCTTGGCTGATGGGGATTCAGAGTGAAAATGTTCTTGTTCTACTCCTGGATTTTTTTTGGCCTCTTTGCAGAACTCCCACTTTGCCAACCGTACTTTTCACATCCAGCTTAATTATAACTGAGAGCTGCTGGATATTGCGTTTTCTTTTTGAGTGTTCAAAGCTTTGAATGCTAACTGTTGTAAACATCAGAACCATTAAATGTGCTTTACATAATCTTACTCAGGGCAACGGTGAGGCGTATCTCTCTGAAGTTTATTTCCTGTAACACATCATTTAGGGCCAAGCGTTCCCAACAGGTCATTAAAATCCCTATATAAGGACAAAACTGCAAATGTTTGTGCCACAGGCTGGAAAAACAGCGTTCAATCAAAGCACTTTAATTTTAATCATTCATGTTTCCCTTGCAGTTTGGTACCCACACTTTGAAATTGAAGAAACAAAAAATAAACACAGCGTTTCTGGTAAAGAAAACACGGACAAATTTACCCCGCTTTGTCTTTCTGTCTGTGATTGTTCCATGTGCTGCCCACTCCAACACACCCACTTGTGCCAGCAGAAACATACCACTCACCCACGCACGCACATACAGGTCAGATATGGAGGGAAATAGTGCTATCATTTTCATATTTTCCCACATTTGTAAAAACAAAGTAAAATTTTGAGAAACCTTGACACACAGTTTTTCTCTGCCCTTCGAGATGACCCACAGGAATAATCTCTTTGATAACTTTAGGGAAAGTTCACGGTCTCAGTTCAGGTTAAAGCACCTTTGTCATAATGGTATAAGGTATCCAGCATTTGATTGACCCATCCATCCACCCGGATCACCCTGAGGGGGTCGCAAGAGGGAGTCATTCGACATTTCTTTTTCTGAAATGACTCAAGAAGCCATATTTCCTCACCTACAGTATGTTGTAATCATGGATGTAGCTACAACACTCAGCCGTGCTTCTATTACTGGTCACTCATTGTATTGCAGTCAAATAAAGCCAGTTTAAACCATCCTAAAATAATTCAGTTTTTATTTATGTAGCAACTGCAACACTCACCCCAAGGAGCTTTATGGTATGAGCTAAAGATTCTACAAATGTAAAAGTGTTAAACCGCTCTTGTCACAATATCAGAAGCTCTGGGCTGAGTGTTAGTGATGTGATGTTGTTTTCTGGGTTAAATCAAGACAGCCAGCCAAAGCAAACCTTTAAAAAGACGTCCCATTTATGTCTCAAAGGAAAGGAAGGAAACTTGTCTTTTTAAACTTAAGACTAGTATGAAAAACAACCAGAACTTTTGAAAGTTTGGTTGACCATATCAAACCAACAGTTCTTCCAAAACACGTTTTTGATGTATTTGACAGATTATAAATGTTGAGCTCACCTGTATACTGTTCCTGGGCAGTTTACAAAAGTATATTTTGGACAAGACTTAGACATAAAAGGTCTTTCCAACATAAGAAAACGTTTTATGCTTTAAGCCAATCTCAATGTCGTTTAGATGTCTGACAAAGTTGTGTTCAGTAAAGATGGCTGTGGCTCAGGAGGAAGAGCAGGTTTTCTACCGATTGGAAAATCTGTGGTTCAAACCCTGACCTTCATGTTTCAGTCTACATGTTCAATTACCCTTGGGCAAGATGTGCAACCCCAAGTGCATGAGTGTGTCTATGAGTACAGAATATTAGTGAATGAGGCTTATACTAAAAAGTGCTTTGAGTTCCCAGTTTGTGACATGAAGACACATCTTTTTAGCCAATTAACCAACTAATATTTCAAATTGTACTAACCACTGATAATCCTTCTGAACTTCGACTTTTTTGTATTATAATTTTTTATTGAATAGAAGAAAAAGAAGATGAAATATTCTCACCTGACTAACAAAGAAGAGTCAACCATGACTCAAAGTGAAAATCGAACATGCTGACATGCATTTCTCCTCCTACTGAGCTAACGGTTCACGGTCTTCATCGACCTTACCCCATTAGGCAAAATCTCGTATGGAGATCCACACCGAGACCGACTGATGGTCATTTTATTTTTCTACTATTTCCAACTTATCACACCAACAACTGTTACCTTCTCACCAAGCTTCTTGCTGATGGTCTGGTAGCTCATTCCAGCCTTGCACAGGTCTCGTTTGTGAGGCAGACACTGATTTTGTGGACATGTGCGCTTTATACCTTGATTGATTGTAATCTGTGTGCCACTTGGGCCCACATCCAGTCTGTGGGGGGCAGAATTCTGGTTCGGTCACCAAATGCTTATTTCGCTCAATGACATGCAAATCAATTCATAACTTATATATTGTATCTCTCTCCATTGAAATGAAATTACCATAAAAAATGACTGTTAATTTCATTGTAAGTGAGCAAACTTACAAATTCAGCAGAGGTTCAGATACATTTGCCTTCTTTACTGGAATAATATGACCAACATCACTTGTATTGAGATGGTCAGACAGACATCTACTGTACGTGTACACAACTTTAACGTCTTTGTGATTGAAGAAGAGTTACACACGTACCAGTTTTGACTGAGGAGATGACCTCAGTCATTCAGTTATGTTTTCTTGGTGTCCAGAACTGTATGCATTGTATGGCGTCTAGGACAATATACGCACTATTTTCCTCCATAGTCTTAGGTCTGCCATACGAGGTGTTGCCGTGAGGCTCGGGCCATGTGCGGACACTGTGCAGGCTGCTCTGTGGTCCAGCCTGCTCTGCAGCCCTCTCTGTATTATTACAGCTGTAAGTGTGCCAGCCCGGGGGAAATTTGTCTGCAATTCACCTGAATTAGAAGCGCTAACCCAGCTCTCCCGTGGCATGCTGTAATGGTTTGTTTATTTTTGAGGTTTTGCTTTTAGCAAATCATTCCTTATCTGTCATTTGCTTATTGTCCCGTTGAGAAGCTCCAAAGGGGCTTGGCGTGGGGGCGGGAGTCGTTAGCGCGCGGCCCACGGAAAGCCCCACCTTTACACTCTTTGGCTAAACAGAGCGACTCTGTATGGGTAACACATCCATCTAAGTGCCTGCATGATGTTTTCTCTGCTCCACTCACCCTGGCTTTTTGTTTATCTGGCTTGTTTAAGATTTCCAACAAAGACAGACTTTGAATAAATGCCACTGTTATTCTAAATGAAAGATTCAACCTGCCTAAAAATAGATCTTGATTATAAAGAGTTTCTCTCTGCTCACGCTGACTGCAGCACACATTGTTTTAGCAGCGCAGCTTAGTCTGTAATCAGTGAGGCGGGCTCTGCAAATCCCCCTCAGTAAGCCACATGAATGAGGCCATCAAGATGTAAATTATCACATGATTGTCTATAAATCATGTCATATGGTGCACAAATATGGTAATGTGGTGAACATCTCAAATCACTGAAACGCTATATTTTCTTCAGACAGCTCAAATGAGCATGGGATAATGTTATGCTTATCAATTTTCCATTACGTGTTTCATTTTCTGGGGTCACTCAGAATTTGCTTGTTTCCATAACAACGTTAAAGCGATTGGCCGAGAAAAAAGAAGGATGAGGACGATGTGAAATCGCCCAAAGGGGAAAAGATAATTAAGATACAAACAGCCGTTCTAAGGGGGTTTAACGGGAGTGACACAGCGGCCGAGTGCTCCTTGATGTGTGGCTAAGTGTGTGTGTAATGGTCCTGCAGATGTCTTTAGCTTTCCTGCCTATTGAGATGTGGGTTGGTGTGGGATGTGGATTGTGTTGGGTTTTTTCTCTTTTTTTTTGTAGCCGGGGTTGAGCCGGGCAGCTTTGCTGTTCTAAATCAGCCCCGTCACACACCGCTGCATCCCTGTCAGAGGCCTATCTGCTACCACTTACTCAGAAATGCAACAAATTTTCTTATAATTGCTTAAAATTTTGTCGTGCTTGTAAATACTTGTGCTTTGACAGTTCATTTATTTTGTTTGATTGCTGCCGACTATATATAGCGCAGGGCCGCCTGCATGCAGATTCCATGTGTCATCCAAATTCTGCAATAAGACAAAAGCGGCTGTGATGATTATCCGCTGGTTTCAGGGTGTTTATTTACTCACTGAGGTCGAAGAGAATTCGGCTATAATTGACATGCGTTCGAGCTCTGGATGGCATCCCTTATGGCTTTCTATGGGAGTGTCTGACAGAAGCATAGAAAGCTCATTATCTTAGAAATCTGTTCCTGCTTCTCGTCATTTTCTAACCCCATTTACTGTCAGATGCGATCAGGTTTGGGAGCTGGTGCACAAACGCAAACTAGTGGAACCTTTCAGACAGAGTAGGTGTTAAGTACTGGATCTTAATCGAACCTCTGAGTTTAATCAGGACAGTCAGTTTACAATATTTATTGCAACGCTTTAATTTAAACCACGTGTGCAGCTCATGTGACTCTCTGAGCTATGAAAACTCCTGAGCTGCATTAGTCGCTTTTGGGGGTTTTTTACACACTGATTATTGATTTTACACACTGATACTGAGTTTTAACTTATTTTGGGCAGCTCTTGTGTGACAAGAATAAAATGTTCAGTTTTATATTTTATTTTATTAAATTAAAGATGCCACCAACAATATTTTGTATATAATTTAGGTGCTAAAATAGGAAATGTGAAAGATGTTAAAATTTGAAACCTAATTTAATTTGCTTCAACATAAAAATGTTTCATGGGGCATCTTTAAAATCAGTGGTGGATTTTAGAACATTTTGCATAAAGGAGGGACGAGCGGTCTAGGCAGGGTGGCAGACAGCTCTTCAGTGAAGCATGTGAAAATTTGTTATGTGTAAATGGAATACTTTAAAATATTTATTCTATCATTATCTCTTCTAAGAAAACAAAGCTTTTGGACAAAAAAGCAATTAGTTTTTACAAGTATATTAAGGACATAAAATTTTGGGGGGGGGGCAGCTGGGGGAGGGCAAGCCCCTCCTTGCTCCCCTGTAGATCCGCCCCTGTTTAAAATGAAAATAAAACATTATCCTGTGGACATGAACACTGTATAAAGTGAAAATAAATTAAAATGAATCCACATTCAAATATTGCCCAATTCTGCAGTTCCCCTTTGCTCAGTCAAGTGTTTTAATGTCATGTACTTTCTTGATTTGCTTTTGTTGCTTTTATTGCCCATGTCATCAATCTTGTTTCCACCCACATAAACTGGTTTTTGGTGGGAAACCTCAGCATGACCTGTGCTAAACAGCAGACAGAGTGAGGCTGGTAACCAGCTAATGAACACGGTCGAGCTCAAGCGTTAAACATGGTAGAGATGCAAAAGTGAGCCAAAAGAATAACTTCCATTTAAGGTTAATTTTGACTTATTGGTTGAATCTGTGGCTACATAAGTAGCTGACGCCAGTATTTACACCCCTGTGGCTGTGTAGTTACATTTCTATGAAAGGCGCACGTTAGGGATGGACACACACACACAAAGCAGCCAACAAAGAGAAAAACTTTGTGTTGTTCTTGTGTAAAATAAATGCAATGTTTATTCTGTCCCAATTCAATTATTTGTCCAACATTTCCTAAAAGATCATTTAAAAAAAAAACAAAACGTGGGAATAAACATGTTTTTTAGGATTTATTTTATTTAAAAATGAGTGAAACAAGATTACATTGTGACTAAATGACCTTTTAGAGGCTTTTTTCTTCGAAGGCTCTTTACTCTCCGTCTATTCTCTGACACTTCTATCCAAGAATTTGCCCACCAGTGACAACAGCTGCATCTAAGCCTCATCTCTGCTTCTCCAGCACACGGACAATTAAGCACAAAGGAGTGACAATGTGGCTGCTGTCCATCCCGAGAGAGCCTCCAGCGGTTGCCACGCTCCATTTCAGCTCCACAAACACGCAGTAATGTTGTTCTGATTAAAGGCCTGATAGTGTGGCTGTGGAATGAACAGCAACTGCTCTGCAGTCAAACAGGGTCACTGATTCTGTGGGAGTCAAGATGGGAAGATGAAGCCAAGACTCTTTCAGATACAATCAAATATGTTTAAGGGATGCTTCACTGATTGCACTTTAGATGGATTACAAAGATGCCACTCGCTTTGACAGATTTCCACAACGATGAGCTCTAAGTTGTTACAAGTGATCCTAATGCAACACAGAGTTCACCGGTTGGATAGTTTCTCCTCGGGGCTCACACTCAACTATGGAAATGCCTAACGAAAGAAAAATAAAAACAAAATCTCTAAATATGGGATCACTGGTCTGATGTAGGAGATATAAAATGGAAAAACGGCGGCAAAAGTGGAAAAATAGAAATGTTTTGACACCAAAACTCAAAGTTATGAAATTAAAAAACAGTCTTTAAAAATTGCCACATGAAAAAGTAGAAAAATTTGATGATTCATATTATGTAAACTTTAAAGTAAAATTGTTTTTTTTTTAATTTGAGGCAAAAAATTAATATTATAAGAGAGAAAGTGTAAAAAACAATTTTTTATTATGTAGTAAAATATGAAATGTTAAAAAATACATAAAAATATTTTTTAAAACTTTGATTTTTTTTAAATCAAATAAAAAATATAAAAACTTAATATAATTATTGACCAGTGAAAAACATTTGGTCAAATTCTCAGCTTAAATGTTAACGCTCAATTTAAATATCAATGTTGTTATTATAAAAACAGGTCTCATTAAATACAATCGACTGGAAAAAGAAAAAACGACTCGTTCAGACGTTTCCATGTCAAAGTCAGCAGGTTCATACAAACAATCTTTAAAAATCATTTGAATATATTTTCTCTCGTTGGCCTAGCATCACGTGGTGAGGTTGCACGCTGAATGCCTCTTAAACCATGGTGGCCTTCTAACTCCTCTCTTCTCTTAGACCAGTGCCTGCAAGATAACTGCACAGCATTCATCTTCATAATAAAGCCTGGCTGGATTTGTCCCCCATTTAGCCGGGCTAAAGGAAAGCATTACAGCCAGCAGGCATGTGACCACATAATTTCAGCCAGAAGAGGCCTATGCTTCCTCTGTTTGCTGTCATTATGCCCTCTGTAAGCCACATAAAGGCCCAGCCATCCTGAGGAGATCGCTGCACTCCTCACTGCTCGGCCTGATTGGCTATTATCTAAATGAACCAATGTTCTATATCAGGACTTCTGACTACATAACTACCCTGTTAATATTCAGAGGAAGTGCTGGAGGTCAGGGAGCTCTCAGTCGCTTGACCTCGGGGTCGCAGGAACCTGAGCTGCAGAGTGGCACATGGCAATGAATGAGCCCTAATGGTTTAGATGGTATCTGTTACACAGCCGGGAGAAAGCCAATCTCTCCGGGCAATCTGACTGTGGAGAAAAAGCAGAGGCTCGAAAATAAACCCCACTTGTTTCAAAGTAGGATAAAGCTGCTTCACCAGCGCCCCATTGAAATTCCCATCTAGAATGACGAATAATTACACACAGATGACCGAACGGCCGCTTCAGATGCGGCGCGCCTGTACGCGCCGTGTGCAGCCACAGTTGTTTCGAGAAACTCGTCCAGGAAATGCAGTGACTGATTTGGATTGTTTGTTTGTTTGCTCAGTGCTTAAGTGACTTCAGCACCTTGTTAAGGAGGCCACATGCTATCTGGGGGCCACTCTCAGGAGCCTGTCTGGAAGGATTAGGTGAGCATTTGCTTCGTTTGGGCTAAAAACCGGGCCTTTGTGCAGACGTTTAAGATACTTGTTGATGCGTGGCGGAGCTTTGAGTTCCCTTAAAATACTTTGGTAAACATTGGGCTTATCCGCAGCAGCAAAACCATAACCTTAAAGAGCGCTTTCAAAAGCAATTTCCCTCCCATACTATTGCATGTAAACAGAGTAATTGTACTTAGGAGACTCCCACTGTCAGCTGAGTGTAATTTAAATCCACATCATCCACAATGAAATCAGAGCCACTTAAATAGAAATAGCAGTGTCACTCAAAAATATTCTTAGTACTACTGCCACTGCTTATGTTAGAATTTATAGTAATGGTATTATTTAAGGTTTTTCTTAGTTTTCTACTAAAATTGCAAAATAAGCTACAATTTTCTTATTACAGATCCATGTGATACTTGGATAGCAGAACTTTTGAAGAAGAAAAATAAACAAAAAGAGCACTGAGAAATGCTCAGATGCCTCAAGACAGTTCATATTTTAAGGTAAAGATCCTGCAATAGCAAAACCCAAACCCTTGGCGACAGTAGGGAGGAAGAACTCCTTTTTAACACCAGGGCCAAATATCTCCAGCCAAGACATGTATAGAGACACCACAAATGACAAATATAATGTCAACAAAGCTTCTTTAAATATTTCTGTACTGTATTTTTTACGGTGGCCCTGAGAAGCCAAACGGACTGCAACTTAAGAAAACACAAGCAACAAGAAAAACGCTGCAAAAGCACACAAAACACAACGGCAATAGGAAAAAACAAAACAGAAATAGGAAAAAAACAGATTTCCAAAGCACAAGGGAAGTAACCCGACAGACCAGTTGCAGGAACCAAAATATGCTAAGAATTGTGCTGGGAGACACTTAAAAAAAGTGGAGGATCTATCGGTTTTGTGAGGAAAGAAAAGATGAGAGGTAAGTGTGTTAGCCTAACTATTAGCCTAAAAATCCGTCATCAGTATTATATGAATCATGATAAAACACACCTACCATGTTTTGGGTTCCTGCAACTGGTCCGTCGGGTTATTGTCTCCCCAGAAACACTTCCCTTGTGTTTTTTCCTATTTCCGTTGTCATTTTTCCTATTTCCGTTGTGTTTTGTGTGCTTTTGCAGTGTTTTTCTTATTGCTGGTGTTTTCTTATGTTGCAGTCCGTTTGGCCTTTCAGGGCCACCGTAACTTTTTCTGTATAATGACACATCTGTTATATTAAAGCTACTAAAACTACAACAAAATTACCATTGTGTCTTGGTAATAATAACAACTACACTAACTATCTGTTTGCATTACAAGTCATTACCTCTAAGGATAATAATGAAGTACTGCTCAACTGAGCTGTTCCCAGCAAAGAAAAAAAACCTCTAAAAACAACTGGTCAGCTTTGCTAACACATGTTTGCATTCATACATTTCAGAGCTAAACATGTCGCATGTGTTGTTTGGCTCCGCTGTTTACAGGGCGCAGTGACAGCGTATAACCTCGCCCACCCCCGTCCACATCCCACACACACACATAAAGTGTGTTAACCTCTGAAGCAATTTGCATTTATTTACCATGTGCTGCTACATGTGTCCCGAGGTTGGAGTTGGATACAAATAATGTGAAATGAAAAAGACGCAGGAGGTCTTTTCATTAGAGAAGGAAAGGCGTTTAACCAAGGTCCTGTGGAAAGATGTAAATGTGCTGCAGCTACCAAAATGTGGATTTACAAAACATGGCAATAACAAGAAAAATGGTCATTAGAAAATGTAGCACTTCAGTTCTGAAGAAATTTCAACTCCATTTGTAATTGAGAAGGAGATAACTGATTTTTATGCATTTTAAAAATATTTATTAAATTGAACTGGAGTTAATGGTTGAGCTTGTGTGGTCCCACCTGAGGACTCCAGTTCCACCCAGACAGAGTCATGATTGTGGTTATAACAGAATTACATAACCAGCTTAGTAAGAGTAGACCATCTAATTTCATCTTTAGTTATGGTTAGCTGTAGCTGTTTCACAAAGCAGCTATTCAGATATGCAGTTGTAATATATTTTTGTTTACCATTAGCGTCACCGCGGTTCCCTCAGCGAGAAACAGGATCAGGATTTTTCCTTTGGCATTCTGGATTATTGGAGATAATAAAGTGTAGAATACTTTAATAATAAATAAATACAGACATGCTAAAATTTGGCATCATTTACTGTTTTTCACTGGAGCTGATCAGAATTTGCCTGTGACAAAGGCCGGAGCTTCTACCTAATTGAAATCATTTTAATATCTATAAAAATCACAGCCAGCTGTGTTTGAACAAGCCCTACAAGCACATTATATTTATTTATTTATTTAATCAGTGGCCATTACTATTGCACACTGCGAGCTGGTATTGCACCTGGAGCTTAAGTCAGTTGTTACAGCTGACGGGAAACCATCTTTGAATAATTTATAAAGACAAGAAAATATTTTCCCTTTCTGTCAACATCACACAAATTCAGTATCAAAAAAGTGGCACCTGCAGCTCAGCTTGGTTGTTTTTCATAGAAATAATCCACTTCTGCATTACATAATGACATCTCACTCATATCTCAAGCACTGAGTGTGTGGTGATATTTTAATGAGTACGATTCTTTAATGTGGCACCGACTGAGACAAAAAACCCAAATGAACCAAAATTGTCATGTCTTACTGAGACGGCTGCTGATAGACGCTGTGACCACTTAGTGAATAAAACAGCCTTTCTGCGGAGGCCTTGATCACGCTCACATTAATGATACTTTCATTTGGGTGGGCTCTTGCTTCACTTGTGACAGTCATTTCCTTGATGGGCAACAAAAATTAGTGATGACGTGTTGTTTTCCAGTTCCAAGATTTTAGGCCTGCCAAAGGTTAAGGAAACACGCCGCCATAAAAGTGAGCCTCTGTGTTTGTCTTGAAACTGGGCAGCATTTGCTTGCACTTCTCGAGCTGTCGGACATTCGTCTGCTGCCGAGGCAATGCTGTGTTTTGTTTGACAACGGTTTTTAAGTTTCAGCTTCCTCTCAGTGCTCGACTGCAGGAGAAGACTTTTACAATGTGAGCCTTGTATACACTTGTTAGAGCAGAAGGATGCCAGCGAGCCTCACCTGCTGAATCAAACATGTACCGTGATAATCACTGATGGTGAGTAATGAAGTATATCTGCTCAGGCTGCTCTGACATAGTTATACTTTGTTTGACAACTTTAGTGTTTTTCAGTTCTCCTGTGATGAATTGTATGAATCCATGACATGTTAGAGGCACCGTTTTATTTATTTAATAAAATCTGAAGGATTGATTAAATCTGTGGTTTCGAAACAATACAAAAGATCTTCAGGTCTTTTTGGGTTGGCTCATATAAAGAAGGGCTGATCCATCCATTCTCTTCCACTTATCTGATTTAAGGTCAGGATAGATAGATAGATAGATAGATAGATAGATAGATAGATAGATAGATAGATAGATAGATAGATAGATAGATAGATAGATATTATCTGAAACGTTTTGTAAAAAATACATAAATAAATATAATAAAAATAATAACAGTAGTGCCCGTTTATAGTTTGTTGGTGACACATGCATGGACATGGGGAGGGTCTAACTGTAAAAAAAGGATACAAAATGAGCACTAAAAATTCATTTCACTAATATGTACTATTGTTAGACGGCCTGTCATAAAAAACAAGAAAACACAAATATTTTAGAAATCCTTTAAAACCTTTTTTAAACTAAATATTTATGTGGCGAATAACAAAATGCATTCACGTTTTTACACCCAGGTTTAAGCTGACACACTGGAAATGAATCAAGCATTCAACCCCTGTACATAACTGTAATTTGCAGTCTTAACATATGAAAAACTATTAATATGTGTTACTGTTTGTCAGCTACAAACTGTAAACTTGGAAATGTATGGATGCTATGCTGCAATAGACAATGGCTGCTGGGGAACTTCCCATAATGCATTGAGCACCTCTACTCACGTCTTTGTTCATCGCTGCTGCATCCCGTTAACTTTTGTGTGTGTTTTGTCCTCGCCTCCCTGTGCCACAGGCAGATCGCTGCCTGCTTCTGTTGGGGTCTCTTCCTGTTAAAAGGGAGTTCTTCCTCCACACCGTCACCGTCAAGTGCTTGCTGACTTCGTTGGGGTTGTCTCCCTAACATGAGCCTTGAGGTGATTCTTGCTATGAAGTGATGCTTTATGAATACAAGTGAATTAAATTGCAATAACATTAAAAATAAAAATCCATGTCTTAACATAGGACAGGCGCTTAACTTTGATACTTTGCTATTTGCTGATATTAGTCTTGGACTTATTTCAAGTTAATAGCCACGGGGGGTAGTAGTTCACCGTCAAGGTTAACTTGACAGATTGTTTTTTAGGAAGCAACCTAGAAAACACAGGAAAACGGTGTATCTTTGTGCGTTTGGGTGTCAGCAGAAGCCAGACATCTCTCTGCACCTCTAAGCTTCCCGCCAGCAGAGGAGTTCCTGCTGGCTGACAGAGCGGTTAATCCACGCAGAAGGGAGCAGCTCCAAACAATTGCTGAAAATTGCAAGCGTTGAGTATGCCACTTCTCATCACGAAAACAGGCTCTGTAAGCTTTCCCAATGTGTTGGTAGAAGAATGACTGCACATTATTGCTAATGACAGGCCTGAACTGGGAAGAAAGGGATGAATAAAAGGCAAGAGGAAAAGTGTGGTCGCGGTGTTGTTTGAGGGGTGATCCTGCACCATTGCACGCCCAAACAAAAACAAAACTTAACCTGACATTCCTGCGTAATTTACACATCTCTTACATCTGGCACATTTGTCTTGACCAACTGGGACTTCCGTACAGGACCGAGGGGGTGTTCAAAGCAGTGCAGGGCAGCACATTCACATCTGTGATCGCTAAGGCGCCACGGCACGGCCATGAGAGCAGTTACACTGTAACACTCTGCAGGCATTGTTTTTAATACGCTGACATTTAAATTGTGATCCCACTTGCCCTCTGGAGGGGACAGATTTTGGCAAAGAAATAAGGGAGGAGAGGTGTTCAGGGAGCTGAAATTAAACAACGGAACATAGATTTTTGAGCATGAACAAAGATGGTCTGGGTGCATTTGAAAAATCTGTTTTTCCTAATTCTACATTTCCTACAAGTGAATTGTTTCCTTTTGTATCAGCTACCCATAACAATTACTAAATAATAACTCAATACTGACTTGGTTCACTCAGTTTTGTGCAAATAATCACTGCAGGTAAACAATCATTTGAAAAACCTAATGATAAAGTCAACTTGTTGCCCTGTCGTGTGTGTAGCTGTGGCCCGTAATCAGCGGGCTGATGATGCTCGGCGGCGCAGCAGTTTCTTCTCCTCCCGTGTGCGAAAAAGATCCTGAGAGGACAAACTGTGCATGAGATGCTTTCATTTGTCAGAGCACTTTGGCATTTTTGTGTTAACAATTAGCTAACAATAACAACTCACTTTGATGCTAACCAGGGTGGAAACGGGGTCACGACCTTTAACAGCCGCCTTGCTTCGCTACACCCACAGATCTCCTTCTCTCTCTCTCTCTCACACACACACACACACACACACACACATACACACAAATCTAATGGACAAATTCAATAAAACACCAGTGTGGGGAAATGCAGATTCCCATGAAGATCACTGCAGGTTTAATTTTGATTAAATCAATTGTGTCCAGATGTGCTATTAGTCCAGGCTTAAAACGGCAGGAAAGAAGCGACACAACGTACGAAGGCCCAACTTTCCTATTACTGCAATCAGTGTGTAATTACGCAAATGAAGAGTCCATTGACTTATTTTTGTTGGAGACGCTTGTTTTAAATGTGCTGATTAATTTTCTTATGATGTCTTCATTCATGTTTAAGTCGCTCCTTCTCTTTGAGATCGGCTTTCTTTCCTTCTCGGTGAGAAAAATTTGGTTAATATGAAGTTTGGTGCAGAATTTTTACGGTGAGAATCCAAAGATAGGATCTGGTGCTGTCAGCAAATGTTTTCAACACAGTTAAAAAATGAGAAAATGTAAAAACTGTACAGCATGCAAAAACAAAACCCCACTGTCAGCGAAATGTGAAATGAAAAATGACAAATGTTTACCTTGAATGGTGAAGCCTTCAGATGACACCGAGGCACATCCTGTCGTCTGCCAATTATCACTGCTGTGTTTTTATTTGAATACTTCATTTTTCCATGGTAATCTATCAGTAATTTTACTCCACTACATGTACTTGACTGTTTTAGTTACTTTTCTGTTTAACAGTGCAAATTTATTCTTAAAACAAAACCAGGCCAAAGTCCACAGCGATCACATCAACTAACAGCCAATATTTTTCTAGTATTTTTACTGACCTTTACTCAGTTTAAGAATTCTACTTACTTTTAAGTTGTAGTTTATATATATATGTATATATATATATATATAAAGATTTTCAGATTTCTTTAATTCTACAATAGTATTATTGCATCAATAATCCTATCATTCTGAATTATCTAGACCTTTTGTTAACTGTATATATATTCTATAATTTGGAAAATACAAAAACATATTTTTTAAAAATTACATAATTGCACTCATTATCACATCTGCCTTACTGGCACAATATGAATATTGGATTTTTTAATATATATATTAAGCTTATTGTCAATGCAGCTCTACCCTGAAGAGTAATTAACGTAACCATTTTTACTAACATCCTCTCTGCTGGTAAAAATCTGCACCTATTTCTTGTATTTCTCCATGTGCTGGATTTGAAAGCTTCCTCTCCATAGACACATTTTTTGACTCCATCTAGTGGCACAGACTCGCTGTTGCTCCACTCTTGACGCCGGCTGTCTGACTGCAGATTTAAGAACAACGTCAAACCTCGCGAGGCAGTAAAAGTTTGATGTAGCTCTCTTCACTGAGCACATTCTGCGTCTTCACTTCTTGCGCACAGTACATTTAACCGCAGCCACACCTGCTGTGAAAAAAGTCGGACTGCTTTGGAGCGCTTTTTAAGTTAATACAGTTTTAATGGTGTTGACTTTGGCCTGGTTTTAATTAATGACTTGGCTAGAGCTGTGGGAGGAGTCCAAGAGTCGTTAAAAAAGTAATCGATGATGTGCGTAGTGCTGGATTTGACTTTTAAGCAGGACAGTGTCAAGCAGGAAAGCAAAAAGAAACCATGTTTAGTGTTCACCACACAAACTGTCACAACGCAGGTGGGACAGGAACACATTACAAAGTAGGTTTTCCACAGTAACTGTATTGCAAAAGTAAACAAGGCGGACAATCATATCATTCAACGACAATATGTTTGTTCCTCGGAGTTGAATTTGCCATTTCTCCATGTCTTAGAAAAGTGAGCTATGATCTCCAACAGAATCGTCTAAATACAGAAAAATATATTTCAGGTCAAAAAGGATTGTAAATACTTGGTAGTACTGTGAAGAACAGTAAGGGAAGACAGCTACAACAGGTATCATTCACTGTCCTGGCACAGTGGATGCATTTAATAGGTCGGACATACAAAAATAAACCACAACAAAGCAACACACGTATTGTACAAAATAAAAACCTGAAAAGTGTGTTTGATCAGAGCGTTTCGGAGACGAAAGCAGAGAACACTGAGACCATGTCTAAAATGTCCTGACCAAAATAATGTGAAAAAAAAAACACAACCCAAGGTGTGATGGAGGTGTGGACGCAGCTGCTTCGAACTATAATATTAACAATAGTAATGATAATCATGTCACATTGGAAATGGTTGGAGACAGGATGTAGATAAAAAAGTTTGCCAACGTAGGTTCTAGTGTGTCAAATGTTCGTGGTGCCCCCCAAATACACAAACGCCTAAAAAAGAAAGCAACAAAAAGTAAAGGGTAAATTCACAACTTGATGAAATATTCAAAAACAAAAGAAAACAAAAACTCTTTAGAATTGTACAAGTATAAAAAAGCTACAAACATTAATAAATTACATCACTGACACATAAACACTTCACAAGGTGCTAGTAAAATAACTCCAAAACCCTTCAGGATACTAGAACTCGAACAAGAGGCTGGTCATAGAAACTTTAAGTGTTGCTTTTTTTTATCCTTTTATGTAATTTTCCCTCAAAGCTTCGTCTCTCGTTCAGACAGAATCACAATACAATTAGCTTTGTGTATGTAAGGCCATATGACAATAAAATGTATCGTGTCTTCGATTGTTTTCCAGGCAACACCTTTACGTCTAATGACAACATAATACTAATAATAATAAAAGTGAACCTCTGTTATTAAAAAAAAAAATACAAATAAAAATTAGGACTATAGTGTATATCCATATATATACTTTTATTCATTTATTCTTATTAGCAAAACCGGTAAAAATGCTGAATGAAGCCTTAAGGGGAAAGGATACAAAAAGTAGTAATTTAAAAGGCTATGTACAAGCTACATTCTATATACTGTGATGTGTGAAGCTATAAAAATGCAGAGATGCGCCTATGTTGTCGGTGCTGCCTGGGAAAGCAAAAGAAGAGAGAAAGTATCCCCATGTAACTGCAGACGTGACGTGGATGAGGCTTATCATCAGCGGCAGGTCCCGTGTCAGTAATCCTATGGCCGATCCTCCTCCGTCTGACTGCGTTCGCTTTGACAAACATCTGGACGGCGCTGCCCGCAATTTGCTTTTTGTGCTTTATAGTCGCTCCTCATTTGCGATCCACGGCTCGGCACAAACGAACAAAGGTTCCTGCCGACAGAGACGCACGCTAATCGATTCTAATCAAACACGAGGACGTTGGGAAAGGAGGAGGTGAATTTTCCCAGTTCAATCAAGCGTGGCAATGATAAGCCACATCCATTTAGTAGGAAATAACCCCCACCCTCAAAAACAAACAAACCAACAAACAAACAAAAAAAACCCTGACCCAAGCGCACATGCAACTGAATACATGCAAGGGATACTTTCACAAATCTTGGAATGACTGCAATGTAATTCTACTTCATGTTTTAGCAACCCCTGATAAACTCACAGCTGTAGTAAAATGAGACATGTTCTCTTAAAAAATATTTATAGTAGGTTCTGTACACTTTTAATATCTGAAAGTTATAAAGTATAAGTAGAGGCAAAAACCTATTTGACTGATGTTCTTCTTAGAAATTCAAAAATGCATGATTTTCTTCTTCTCCCATCTCGTTTCAGTCTTTTATCTCTTTTCCACGTCGTTGGCTTTAATCGGTGAACGGGGGGGGGGTGAGGTTGGGATGGGACCCAGCTCGTGAATTCCCAGTCCTACGACAGTCCGCTGCATGCTACAGAAGGAGCTTTCCATTTCGATGAATCTTTAAAATCTTTCCAAGTCTCTGTTTGGCTGTTGCCATGCCTTTCTTTAGCCGCTTAGCTGCAGGAAAGACAAGAAAAGACAAGAGGTAAGATGCCGAGCCAGCTTACAATATTTTGGTTTTTTTCCAAAAGTGTAACAAAGTAATACATCCTGACATGTTCGCACCAATATTTGCTAGCTTAGTGGCCTTTATGCTGGAACATTAACATGTTCATTGGCCTAATAGCAAAAACATGTTTAACATACTCATACCCAACGGTGGTCAGGAGCCCCACAGGGCAACTTTTTTTTTTCAATTCAATTCCGTTTTATTTATACAGCACCAAATCACAACAACAGCACCTCAAGGCGCTTTATATTGTAAGGTAGACCCTACAATAATACATACAACAATCATATGACCCCCTATGAGCAAGCACTTTGGCGACAGTGGGAAGGAAAAACTCCCTTTTAACAGGAAGATTGTGATTTTTCATCAACAGTGTCTGAACATGTTGTACCAGACTTTTGCTTGTGTCTAACAGACAGTGGAAAGACTTACGCTCACCGCATACTTTGTTAGGAATGTCTGGTCCAGCTACGAAAGACAAATATCTAATTACACAGTCACATGTCACCACATGACCTTTTGAAGTTCAGTCCAAATAGAAAGGGGAAAGAAAGGTGATTTAAGTGCCTCTGAATTGACTGGTCTGAGAAACTGCTGACCTACTGGGATTTTCCCTCACAAGCATACAACCATCACTAGGGTTCACACAGAATGGCTCAAAACAGAGAAACTATCCAGTTAGTGGCAGTTCTCCGGGTGAAAATGCAATTCAGTTCAATCTTATTTCAATAGCGCCAGATCACAACCACAATCGCTTCCAGACGCTTTATATTTGACGGTAAAGACCCTACAATTATACTGATAATAATGCCTTGTTAAGGGCAGAGGTCAGAATGGCCAGACTGCTCTGAGCGGACAGGACAGCAGCAGCAACTCAAATAACCACTCACTACAGGAAAGGTAAGCAGAAGAGCATCTCTGAACCCACGCCATGTCAAACCTTGAAACAGATGGTTACAGCAGCAAAAGACCACATGTGGGTTAGTAATGGAGTCAATCACTAATGTCATGTTTGTATTATATTAAACATTATAACCGTTAAACACACAGGAGTGGCTGTAGCTCAGGAGGTAAAGCAGGTCATCATTGACTTTACCTCTGGCTGCTGCAGTCTACATACCAACTATACTTGACAAGACACTGACCCCAAGCTGTTCTCTGATGCTTGTTAGACACAAAGCGTAGCACAAAGTGCCTGCATGAATGAGACTAGTTTTACTGAGTGCTCAGGTAGAGTAGAAAAGTGCTATATAAGCATTTGCATTTGTAATATTACTACTTTGCTAGTAACATTAGGCAGCATGCAAACTAAGATCATGCAGCTCGCTGCTGTGTAAAGTGTGTCTAATGAAGCCAAACTTGGCTGAATGGGACTTTGGCCACGAGGGGATAACTACAGTAAACAACAAGTGGGATTTGCAGCAGAGAGACTGTTTGTGCTTTGGCATCATTCTTCTGGCTAATTTTAGTTAATGCCAGTGCGCCTGCTATTTCTGACAAAATGGGCACTTTTAAAAGTTAATGCCAAATTATAGCATGTTGTGTTGTGGCCAGCAGAGGGGAAGAAGACAGATCGTTTAAAATTCTGTTAAATAACATGTCTAAATGTCATTTCAATACTGGCGGGAAGAACCACATGCAAATGTAAATTAAAAAGCAATGCATTAACTAGAAGCAACCTAAAACGATCCCTAGAAAACCTTTAAGTGAGACGCATTTCCTGGAGGAGGGAGTCACTCCCACTAAGTATCCATCATTCGCAGTTCACAACAGTTCACACAACTGTCTCTCATTACAATAGCGTTGCACTTTGCATGCTCAAAGAGCAGCGGCCGCCAAACCAAACTGTTATTTGCTAATTATTATTGATTACTAGTCCAGATGAAGCTTTAGAAATTCTAAAAAAAAAAAATCCTGGAAAGAACTTTCATTTGGCAAGATGGAAAACATTCATTTCCTTGAAAAACTGCTCAATTTAAAAGCCATTAGATATTCATTCATTACTGCTCCATTACTGAAAAGCTGCTACAAGAATCTCTGTGTAAAGAAGGCGAGTGATTCAAATTTATTCACGGGAAGTGAAATCTTAATCCCACAGATTACTAAAGCTTTAAAGACTTTACACGCAGCATTTGAAATTTTCTAATGAACAAATAGCCGTGCCTGTGCTTAAAGGGGACCTATTATGCTTTTCCTTTTTTCCTCTCTCGGAAACACACTGTTACATTGGCGTTAAATCGCTCATAATATACACTGCAATGGTTTAAAGGGAAATATATTTACAAGTCATCTCTGTGAGGCACAAAGTTCTGTCTTGTTTCTGCATGACCAACAACCAGTGACAGTTGCTCTGAGGATGACGGACCATCCGTTGTGTATTTTCTTCTGCACACTCTGTACACGTGCTCACCTTTGGCGTCTGCTGAGCCCACACGGTCACCCTTCGTCATGCCGCTGCTGTTGGTGCTTGTGGAGTTGGTGCTGTTGGGAGAGGACATGGACGGCCGTCTCTGGCTGAGGAAGACCCCCGGTGCCATGGGCTGCGGCCCTCCCGGTGACTTGACCGTTCCAGTGTTGAACTCGTGGTCTGTCAGGCTGCCGTCCTGGGAGTCCAGATTGTGCTCCGGCGAGCTACTGTCCTGAGAGATTTTCGGGGGCTCCTCTATTACTAGCGCCTTCTTTTTGGTGCTTTTCTTCTTCTTCTTGGTTTTTTGTTGTTCCTCCTTTTGACACATCATTTTTTGTTTGAGCAAAATGATCAGAAATATCTACTGTTGTGTAAGAATACAGTGTAAGTAATTTACCTGGTGGGAAAGCTTTGCTGCAGCCGCAGCCAGGCCTGTTTCTATGGACGCCACCCGGGCTCCATCTCTGGCTGGCCGCTCGTGTCGGGGAACTGATGGTCCTACGCGGGCTGCCAGGACATCCATATTGGGGTTTAGAACATATTTCTTTCATAAAACTCTGAAGCCAAGATGCTTCTTAAACAATGCCAGTGTTCACCTGTGGGGCTGTACGGAGTGTCGTCGCTGCTTTTCCGTTTCTTTGATCTCGATTTGAACACAGGATTATCCTCTTCGGACTCCAGCGAGGGGTAAACTAAAATCGAAACGTGGAACAGATTACTCACATGTCATGCATGTTAACTCATTGCTGAGAAGATGCAAAGAAAAGATGCAATTACTTCAATTTTCTGTAAAACGGAGGAGGTGGCAGCATGCGCTGCAGCTGCAAAGCAGCTGTTGACTGTCGGTTCACAGTGCAGCCATTCCAATCTAGACCTTTTAATATCTGATAATTGGATGATCAAGATAAAAAATGACCTGTTTATAAAAGCAGAGCAGAGTGCCAGTCTGTGGGAGAAGCTTCGGGATTTCAGAGCGAGAATGTTCGTGCTAAGAACAACTAATTGGACCAATTAGAAGTTCAAAAAGCTTGTAAAATAACAGTTTGGAACGCGTGTTAATCGCTTATTAACAAGCTAGGAGGCTCCAAACAGCTGTGTTTGGATGGGCTTCACAGGGAAAGCATTTTGCAGGAAAAAAAAGATAAACTGGAGCAAAAAAAACAAAGAGACGCACGAAAAGTAAACATAAGCCCGTGTCACGTACACGTAATGAAAAGTTCAAGGCCAAATTGAGAAATTAAGCCCCACAAGCAGATACATGAGGGGCCAATTTGTTTTTAAAGCACCTGTTAGCAGTAGTGAGGATCAGACATGGCAGATACATTATTTTCTCATTCATGCGCTTGAAAAATGACACCAGACTGAACTCACAGAGCTCAGATCATCTGCACTGTTTTTAGTTTTTGAATAAATCAGCCCTCCTGCACATTCAACTTTATTGATGTAAAAAACAAAACGAAACAAAAAAGCGCAATAAAATAATAGCGAACCACTAAAAGTACTGCAATTTAAAAAAAAATATAAAAATAATAATGTAACAAAAATGAAGTAAGTGTTTTAAGGTCCTTTAAGACCCAAATAAATATAAATTATAAAATATAAAAAGACAAGATTTATGCATTTAGAAACAGCAAAACGTGAGAAATCTCAGTGAGGGAGCATGTCTTTTCATTTTTAGTTTTTCCAACAAATCCTACAAAAAATGTTTCAAACTGATTAAGGATTGCACTATTAAAACTGTTCAACTGGTTTTGATGCCATGGACACATCCTAAAATTGGCAGATTGGGTCTAACAAAGAGCACCTTGTAGAGGCAGAGCTCCTTGATGGTAAAAAAGGGCAGAGGTTCACCAATCTGCAAAAAACTGCATCTTCAAATAGCTGAACAATTTCAGAATAATGTTCCTGAATGTAAAGCCTTTGACGATGTCATCGTGTGTCATCAAAAGAGTCTGATAATGTGAAGAAATCAGTGCTGATATCTTTGATCTTCAGGCTCTCGGGGAGCTCTGCAGTAAAAATGGATGTGATTCTCTCACTGAAATAATTGCACAGGTTACTGTCTGTGAACACAGTCACCGTGCCTTTACTTTAGTTACTTTTAGGATCTTCTGATTCTAAATCCTTTGTATCAAAACTAAAGTAGGATTATGTTTTTCATTTTGTCAAAAGGTCTGAATATCTGTTTTTCCACTTAGCCAAACAGTCATTCAGTTCAAAGCAATTCTCAGTCTCTTGTGTGGAGCTACTTTTCATGCAATGCTTAAAGACAATTATTGGTGCATTAATATGAAGGTGAATAACAGAACAGTTCCCGTACAAACCTTCATGAAGCTTGTTTTTAAAGCGTATAGTTGTTTACATTTTGTTAGATTAAGTACACAAACCATCTCTTTGAAGCTAACAGACGCAATGACAACATCCTGATACACATTTCCATTCCTGATCCTGGTTACAAGAATGTTTTACCATAATTAAAATTATCCCACTTCTAATTAGAGAAATCTCTTTACGTCTGCTCTCCAAAGTCATTCATCCTACGCCCTTCAAACCTGGTGGGTGTAATCGGGTGTAGCGCTGAGTGAGAGCTTATTTGGATGAGCTGTTTTAATATTTTGGTTAAAAGGTGTTTTCTGTTAGAGTGACTGCTTCCTGCTCCACTCTGTGTGTAGGGGGAGGAGCACACATAAACATACATGTTTTTTTGGAGACATTTTTAAGATTAATGCAATCCCAAGACTCCAGCATATGAAATGTTTACACAGTTTCATCACTCTGATGGTCTAAGCTTAGAAAGACAGCCATCCAAAAACACACTCTATCTTTTCGGTTCGTGTTTTTGTCTCATTTTCAGCATTTTCTTTTGGTTTCCTGTGGTTCTGCCCAGGCACACAGACAATAGGTAGGTGTGACTTATAAATTCATAAAGTACACTGTAGCTGAAAAAAACATAACCTGGGTACAATAGGGCAAAACAGGGAATGCTTTGGAACTTGACCAGCACCAGTATCATGGAAAAATGACACTCGTTACCGCCGTTACCCCACCCTGCCCACGATGACAGGAAAATAAGGAAACAACAACAAGTTGGCATTTGTCGCTTACCGTAATCCGAGTCCTTGAAACACGCATCCATGTGATCTTGGTCGTCGTCATAATCTAGACTCTCAATACTGCTGCTCTTCCTGGGTTTCTTTGGGAGACGTTTAGTCGACCGCTTGCTGTTGTTTCCGCCTCCGCCTCCTCCTCTGCCGGCCTTCTTGCCGGCCTGCGAGCTGTGCGAGTTGTTCTTCGACTGGCCGTTGTTTTTGGCCTGGCTGTTACTCCACGGCTGCTGCAAGCTCTCTGAAGACGACAGGTTGGCCATGGACAGCATGCCCTGAATGGCCTCCTGTGTGCTGGGAGATGCAGGTGGCTGACTGTAAGTATGTCAATAAGAAATACACAACAACACAGCCATTACATGGTGGTCAACACGCTGGCAGAGGTCAAAGAAAGAAAGAAAGAACTGAAGAAGGCTCTGAACCATATCTCAGTGTAAGCTAGATTACAAACTGTGCCTCAGTGGAACAAAGAAGAGGAAGGAAAACTGTCAAAAACAAATATCCTCTTTAAGACATCGCTCCCAAAATGAATCCACACACCTATTAAGCTATCACCTGCTGAGCTGCCACAAGAAACAAAGCGACTATCACACACCGCTATAATGAAGCTTCAATCCCTCTTCAAAGCACCAACGATGTGAGAAATTAACATATTTCATCAATGTTTTCTTTCTTTCTTTCATTGCTCATTTGTAGCTTTCAGTGTGGTGGAAATAGACCATCAAGAGCTCGCAAACAGCAAAAGGCAAAGGGAAGAGCCTGGAGCCACGCAGCGTTTGATAGATTAACACGGGATGAAACAAACACTGACTTAACACAAACTGCTGACAGAATCGGTGTAAACTGTTGCTCCAGCCGCTAGCTGATTTTTCAGCTCTGAGCGAAGCTGTAAAATTCAGCTTTTTCATCCAATTACGTCGCCGCTGAGTAGGCCATTTGTTTGTCAGTGCCTCGGTCCATTAAGAAGAGCTAAAATTCATTTACTGAAGGAAAAGGGGGTCCAGCGGGAGCCATTTAGAGATTAATGCTGCGCATGTACTCTAACTCAAATGAGTTTAGAAGTCCAAGTTCTGTTGGTGTTGATGGGAATGCAGCAGAAAACTGACATTGGGGTTAGGTTAGTCTACCTGTTGGTGCCGTAGTCGATCCCACCCACTTGCTTGCTGGCCTGCAGCAGGTCCAGAATTCCTGCGGCGCTGCCGCTCTTTTTCTTCACCTTGGAATTGCGACTTTTGACCTCAGGCTTGGCCTCTGTGTCTATGTGCAGCGTCTCTTCATCTGAGGAGTCCGTGCTCTGGTGTTGAAGGAAGTGAACGTACAGGAAAGAGATATGAGAGAGACTTCAAGTTTCTTTTCTTTTCTGGCAAAAAAAGGAAAATCCATGTTCGCTTTTCTTGTAATGGCTTCTTTACTGCAGTCTCACTGTTTATCATAGGACTGCCGCCAGAAAGTCTCAGTAGGAGGCCCCAGAGCAGAAATGAGCCGTCTGCCCCCGTCAACCCCCTTTTTAGTTATTCACTTTAACATAAATGTTTTTAGAACGATGCAAAAACAGGCAATATTGATATTTGATTCTTCTGCTGTTGACTACATTCTCATTTACTAACCTTACCCCACACAAAGACACTCTTAGCAAATGTAGGGCACTTGCAGCCCCTCAGGACTGGACCCCTGGGATATTTGCCCACTTTTTCCATCTGCTAATCCAGTATGGAACTACAACCTCGTTTCAAAGAATAGATTTGTGTATAAAAAAAAAACAAATTTTAATGTTAACAGTGACAGTTTTTCTAACAGCTCTTTTAGGCGTATTTTAATGCCGACGTGCTTTTTTAGTTGTGATGGGGCATTTTTTTAAATTTCAACTTTCTTTGTACAACACTACAGAGATTTAGGACGACACCAGTTGCTTTAGTGTTAAATTACAACATCTTTTGACATCATTTCATGAAATGCTAATTGTTAGTGGGGTACACATGTGGACTGTCACCCAGCCACTTTAGCATCAGGGCTCTTCTTCTGTGGTTCTGTACTATTGGAATGTGTATAGTAAGTAGTTTGATGCTGTCTTGCTAAAACATGTAAGGCCTTGGCTGAATATTTTGTCGCCTAAATGGCAGCATGTGTTTTATTAAACCTGAACATATCATTTAGTATTAATGGTGCCTTCACAGGTGCACTCATGCTTCTCATGCCATCAGAAGGCAGCATGAGCAACACTTTCCACTTTAGTCTATTGGAGCTCAGACACAGAAAAGAAGGCAGAGTTTCTGAGTTTCTGATTTCTTCTTTGTGTGGGGGTCTTTTAACTTCTTCTTTCTTAAAGCCTTGCTGCCTGAGGGCTTTCAGATAGTGATAATCTAACACTGGTTTTCAGTCTTGTCCCTTTGCTACATAGATTATTTTATATTCTCTTAATCAATAATTAATTGCATGAACCACAAAAAGAAGTCTTAAATCAAATGTCCTCCTCATCATGATGAACCTCTTCATATCTTCTATTTTACCAGAAATTTTAAGCTACTTTCTTTGCACGGTTCTGTCACAGCAGGAATAGTATACACACATTTCATTTAACAGGTTTTTATACCAAATGCTCCCAGTGGATGGCTTCATGTCTCCTCCCAGGATCAATCAGGAGACCTGTTCACATGTTGTATGAACCACTACAATATGGAGTCATTATATTTACCTATATCCAGTGTGATTAAATAAAAATGTTCCTAATTAATCACATTAGAGCTAAAATGTTTTTTTTCCTTTTTTCAGTCTTCTGTTTTCTCGTCCCAGCTTCTTTGAAACATGTTGTTAAATTCAAAAATATAATTTTTTCATTAAAAAGACAAAATTCAGTTTTAACATCTATTTATAATCTTTCATTTTAATATGTATTTAAATGAGTTGCATGGCATCACAACAGCAAAGTATTTGTGGAGAAGTGTGACCTGAGCTGAAATATCCGGGGAAACTGCAGATCAAGGCTGTGATATGGTTTCTAGTGACCTCTCATTAATAAACTTAAGAGCACCTGGTCTAGGCTTTTTCTTCCTCTTCCTCCATTCATGCCACAGCTATTTCTCTCATCAGTGTGTGTGGCTCCACAGCACAGGAAGTCTCCGCCTCTGAGTTAAAGGAGCACTGCAGCATTTTTTCCCAGTCTGTTCATGTATTACATTAACGTCATAACTGCTTAAGTTTTATGGATAAAACGCCACAACATTAAATTCTCTGTTAAGTGCAAAACTTTACATTTATCGAGTGTGTGCGTTTGTCCAAAGTGATTCCACCACACAGGTCGTGTGTATTATTTTTTGGAATTATTAGTATGCTTCATCACCACATAGCAGGCCTTGAACTTACTGTAGGTGGGCAGTGAAAGTTATTTTACAAATAATAAATAAGTATAAAATATTAATTTTTACATTTTCTCATTCTGTTTGAATTTCTCATAAATACTGATGTTCATATGTTAACGCTTAGTTTAAAATGTCATCATATATAATAAAACAAAGGCGCAGAACTGGAGCTTACATCTTACTGCAGTTTGCAAAAGGACAAATGTTTATTGAGAATCAACCTAAACAAAAATTTAAGCACTAAATCCTAATTTTGTATTGATTATTTTTCTCATTAAAGGTGGGAGGCTGACGATTTTCAAGCTGGGCCTCAGTGTTCCAACGTTTGGGAATAGCAGATACAGGTGATGTCATACATACCTTAGTCACCGAGGGTTGAAACTTTGTTTTTTTGGCTGGCTGAATAGGTTCTCTGATGTCTGATAAAACTAGGGAAAAACAAATGTAACAATCAGCAACACCATAACATCGGAATTAGTAACATTTTAAGACTAGTCTTCCAATAAGACTAACAACAAAGCTGTGGTAACTCGTGCTACCACAAGTTAGAGATTTTTAGAGTTAAAGTGGAGACTTTTGTCATTCATACTTTGTCTTTAGTTGAATTTCCTTCAGCTACAGTCACAAACGAGCTGTATATACTATACACAGTGTTTTTTTCTTGCTAGGTACCTAACTCGTGACAAAACAGGGCTTGCTCTTCTTTAACAATACATTATGTAAATGCAAGTAATTCAACTTGAATTGCCAAGATTTTTTTTCTTTTTTGTAATTTTACTGAAAATTTAGTTGCTCATCTGATAATTATGTCATTAAAAAGTAGTCATTTTACAGTTAGGTCAGCAATCAAAACAGCAGTGATGCTTTGTGCCGTGTAGGCTGATGTTGTCACAGTTCTTAATCTCTCAAACAAAGCTTTTTTTTCCAGATGTTAAGCAAAAACTGAAATATCAGAATGGTTGAACAAAAGCCCAGCTTTAGCCATTATTTATGTACAAAAATAAACCAAACTGTTTATTGCATCTGTCTTAAAAAATCATTTTACATAGCTAAAACATGCCCCTAAATATGTTTGTAATTTAGAACAGGAAATACCAGATCAAGAATATATCAACTTAAAGTCTAACGCTGAGTAAATTTTTGGCACTTTTCGATACATACACATTGAAGCTGATACTCTGAAAATTGCCCAGTCTAACTTGATCATTTAAACAAACTGAAACACGAGCCAAATAAGCCCAAAATACTCACAGGAAAGATCTCTCTTAACAGTGTTCTTTTTCCGTCTGATGGGGAATTCGTCAATCTTCAGCTCGCCTTCATCTGAGACGTACTCATACTCGTCTATCACTGGCTTGGTTTTGTCCTCTTTTAGGTTTTGTAATGATCCAAAAACACTTGAGTTGGTCTGAGGTTTCAGGGTCTTGGAGCTGAAAATGAAACCGCAGGACAATAAGGGAGTGATACGAGGCTCAGCCAGGCGCTCGCAGCGAGAAGTCCTTGAATTAGCTCTAATGGATATGCTGCTGATAGCCACATAGCTCTACAATCACCAAAATACACCACATGAGAAAGCTGGCGTGCTCGTCTCTTCAAAGACCTAAAGTCGAACATTTACGTGGCGATCGCAGCCATTCCATACATACCTCAGCAGTTTCCTGTGAGACATAGTAAAGCTGAATCTGTCTTTATTGCTTGACAGCAGTGTTCTGTCAAATTTGCATTCCTCCTCCATTTTCAGCAGGGAATCGGGTTTACTATTCTGCAACATTCCAAGGAAAATAATGTTCAGAGAAGCTAAAAGTAATCAGCGTTATGTTAAAGAACAGAGAGGATCACAGATATCTTAGTGCCACTATTTCTGGTTCACTGCATTAATGAGAACACTTCATGCCAATTTAATCCTACTCTGTACTTTTATTTCAAAGGAAAGATTAATTGCATATAGCTATGTTCCCTCAGTTCTACAGAGCATCTGAGCCTCTCTTAGCTCACTGTTTTGATTTTTAGCCCTTAAAGTCTAGCTGAAGGTTAAAGGATATAGAAATGTGGCCTCTGTCTCATGCCTTCATTTTTAAACTTCGATGTAAATGTGGCTAACTGGAACTTAAAAAGTAATTGTTTAAATGAAGAAATTATCTAAAACTTGGCACATAAAGATTCTCAGTCCTTGTGTACTTTAAGAAACCTGTTAAACAATCAGAATTAAAAAAAGAAAAGAAAAGACACTGTCATTAACTGTTTCATCAACTCTTAAAATAAACCTTGCTGTTAAAAGAGTGAGTACCTCATGATGTTAATCCCAACAGGTCAAATTTTCTGACCCAATTTTCACTAAACCAAATCCACAAAGAGGAATGCAGAACGACTGCCATGAAAGTCCCCACTGATCACACTGTAATTAACTGAAATCCAAGAACATCCATTTTCACATTTTCAAATATTCACTCCTCAGCTGTTTTTGTTTCCTACGCGCTATAATCTGAAACAGAAATTTCACACTGCCGTGCGCGTTCTAATTGGCACCGATGAGCTTTATAGACCTAACAGAGAAGCTGCGAGCCTTTTCACAAATGAACAGTGATCACAAGTGAAGATGTGGTCGTCAGTGACCTTGGTAAAGGTCTAACGGGGTCTCTTCCCCATCTGTAAATGTTTGGCCTGATGTGAACGAGCAGTGGGATGGAGGTCCTTGGAGGGGTTTAATACATTCCACAGCAGTTTGGCATTGTATTTTCCAAGAAACTAAAGCCCTCTAATGTCTTCCGTTCACCAAAATTACACTTTTTTTTTCTCCCCGCTAAAAACTTCCTCCTGTTGTTCTCAATAACGATACAACACGCTTTTTTAAAAGGAGATGGGGGCATATGTAAATACTTAGATGGAATGCACTGGATATGGACATGGCGTAATTCCATTAGGTAAACCTCTGGGAGGGCGGACGTTTCTGGAGAAGCCCTGATGAGGTGCAGGCCTCAAATGTGCGACTTGGGCCGCATCATTACTTTGGCTGATTGCTTTGAAGTGAAGTGTTCAAATCATTGTTGGATGGTCCTGCATTTTTTCTATTCAGCTGCTCAACTTGTAACCTTCATAGCTTATTGCCTAAAGAATTTCAAATGCATTGGCTGTTGCAGGCCAAGGCAAAAGTCTTCACCACCATTAGTTTAAAATAACAGCTCCGGTAAACTTACCTTGTACTTCCATTTCGCTTCAGTCTTGTTTTTATTCTGCTCTCTGATATCAAAACTTTTCCACATTGTTCTGCTTTGACATTTCCTTTTCAGACATGCTCAGGACATTCTTAACAGCCTGGAAAATGAAAGCAATTACAGAGAAACATAATTTTAACAGAACGATCAATCGGTGAAACTGTTCTGCCCTGCAAAGGCAGAAAGTGGAACTACAGAAAGCGTTTAGCTGAACTGTGTATCACATGTCTAATCTATAAAATCTTAATTCAATGCTTATACATACAATCATTTTCACACATGTTATGTTACACCTCTGCAGTTAAAAAACAATGACCTGGTATATGACCGAGCAACGGCCACCCTTACGTAGACATAGACTTACTTCTTTGATTAAAAAAAAAAAAGCCTGTTTAGCATGTGCACCAGTTAATGCATACTAGCAGGGAAAGCTGTGCAGCCAGTTATATATGCTACCACTTTACAGCTGCCTGCAGGCAGAAGCTGAACATTTCATAGCATAATCAGATACAGAATGGTTGACCTACAATGAAACTAGAAACCATCATTTCTATAAAAAAAAGTGCTAACATAACTAAATGCTCACCTTAGGCTTTTTTGGCTGGTCCATTTTACTCAAAATGTCCTTTGCATGGGACTCCAGCGCAGCAAAACTGGAGGGTTTAGGAGGTGGTGATGACTCCTTTGCTGACTTTGCTTTCTTCTTTCCTCCTTCCTTGACCTTTGGCACCTTTGGAGGCTTGGGCGTCTTTGAAGGTTTGGGAGGCTTGGGGGTTTAGGGGGTTTTGAGCTTTTCTTTCTGGACTTCTCTCTGCTGGGTGAGGGGACATGTGCTGGAGAAACGGCTTCTTCAGGCTCGGACTGGGTGGACAGCGGTTCCTCAACTGGTACCTTAATTGGAGCTTCGCTTTTAATGGCTTTTGTTGTGTTCTGTAAAAGAAATCAAGGTCAACTTTTGACTTTGTAACCTGCCGTTAAACCTTCTGTGAGTTCATTAAACCTAAATTAGGATTTTGTTTTTATTATTTAACTTTATCACTGGTCATTTACAACACTTCAGAATGTAGTCACCTGGTACTGAACTTTATTTTCTACATAAAATTACCTGTCACAGGGCTAAAACATCGACACAGACACACCTATGGGCAATTTAGAGTTACCAGTTAACCCAACCCCACTAACTGCATGTCTTTGGACTGTGGGAGGAGAGAGAGAACCCACGCAAACACAGGGAGAAAATGCAAACTCCATACAGAAAGACCCCGGCCTGATGGTGGAATTGAACTCAGAACCTTCTTGCTGTGCGGCAACAGTCCTAACCACTGTGCTGCCCAACACTTACAGCACCTGGGATTCCCAGGCGGTCCAGGTGCTCAGGAAGTGTCATTTGATCAAATTTAAAGTCTATATGTAATGTTCTAATTCATTTCAAAGTTTTATTATTCAAATACTGGATCTATAGATGATGTGTTGTTTCATATTCCAACATGTTTTTTAAATGACAATAATTCCATGTTCCTCAATATATTACTAGATATTAAGAGCAGGTCGTTTGCAGTGTTGTGCTCTGGTTTCCAGTGATGAACTATGTTGGATTGATGCAGGGCAGACTGTGATATCCTTGGTCACTGGTGGGTTTTGTCCCGGTAAAATCTGAGACACTGTAAGAGAAAGATATGACCCTCAAGTCTAAACTGAAACTTATGAGAGAATTCTAGATAGAATGAAAGTTTTATGAATACCAGAGGAGAAGCTTTTAAAATCCCATCTGTGTGAAAAGTCAGCAAACTCTCTGAATATTCGATGCATAAAGTTTTTGTGTCCTGCTGACCTTTAAAATGAAAGCTAATTTAAATAATGCTTCAAGGTAAATGCAAATATTAGTGTTCAGATGCTTTTTAATATGGCTGCTAAGTAGGAGGACTCGCTTGTAGAAGATGTCATTGATTTAAGTGTATCATGTTCTTTAGTAAAAACTGCAGAATTCCAGCTTTACACTGTCAAGAAGTTACAAAGCACCCGTAATGGCAAATGTAACATGAGCTTATATATATGTATAGGAGGATGTAGTTGTCTCTGCTACACCTGAACCTAGGGACCCCCACCTGGCAAATCCTACTTTAACCACTGGGCTAACTGTATGCTCAACTAAGACATACAAACAAAACATAAAAACACATTCTTTCTATTCACCATTTGGTTGCAAACAAATGCCACTGTGTGTTGCAAGCTAATCTTTTAGTAACAAGTTATCTGAACAACGGCTATTCATAGCACTAACATGGTATTTAATGCTAGATAAGCTAGCTAACATTTAGCTGTCGGCTAAATGTTAGCTGCTAAGATTTGGTTTGCTTTTAGTTGCTACCACATGTAACAAAAGAATAACTTTTTGCCAAAAGAAAGTTCCAATTTTAAAAGTAAAGAAAAATTTAGTAAAGTATTTTTTATCATTGAGATTAGCGGAAAGACGAGGGCTTCATAATCTGCAGAACATCAGCCTTCTTTGATGGCAATAAAATGTTCATTTTTATTGCAAATCTGACATGAGAGTTTATGGAGAGGCCTAAGTGGAAAGGGTTCATTTGCAAAAACCAAATATGAATATTAAGCTTTGTGATTAGCAAAAATAAGGCATCGTCCTCTAGATTTTTGACAAACCTGGTCAATAAATATTAATGCTATATGGCATAACATGAAACATTAATTTCTCCTGGAGCCAAAAAACTATGAAATTACCACCTAGAAATAAAAATACCTCTGACAATCTGATCTCTTTGGCAAGATCCTTAATGAGTTGTGATGGCTTCATGTTCTCTGGAAGCTCATCTTCATGTTCCAGGAGAGCCTGTTACAAAAAACAAATCAAATAGAGAAAAAGTTTCTAAGAAAATAGACAGATACATGACACTAGATACACTCTATTTTGTATTTAGTTGCCTCCATACCTGCTTTTTAGTCCAGGCTCTAAAGGCTCCATTGATGATTTTGGCACCATGTATCAGGTATGGAGCTGGCTGCTTATTCACTTTATGTAAACCTACAGAGCAAAGAATGCAAATTTTATCACTGAGTGAATCGTGGCCTTTGAACTGTGAGCAGCTGGAACTATTGGAGTTAAAAAAGAGCACAACGGACAGTGTAAATTCCCAGTGGTGGAGAGATTTACAGGATCTAACTGAAATAAGCCTTTGATAAACAGGAGAACAGCTGAGAGAAGATAAAGCTACT